>NC_092189.1:12090832-12295832 GCF_043641665.1 Enoplosus armatus | reverse complement strand
TTTTTCTTTTGTGTGCAGGGGCTTATGTAACTGCACTTTGAGTTATCACTATCCGTGACAAGTTTCTGTGTGTATGGACAATTAATTATTACCTGTGAGTTTGTGTGTGTATGTGAGTGTGTTCCCTGAGTGGTCCCTTGATGCAGTGTCCATGTGAATGTCCCTCCTGACCCCTCCCTGTCTGAAAATAACTGGTGATGTATGCGCCACTGCAAAGTGGTTGACTCACCTTGCGTTGTGTTTCAATTGACCTCGGGCGAGTCGAGCAAAGGGGGTTTGTGTATGTGTGTGTGAGTGACCGCGTGAACTTGTGTTTGTGCATGTTACATAAGCAGCCAGGGTGCAGTGCAATTCATGGAGCTTTCAAAAATAATACACGCCTGCACAAAAACATACAAGGGTGACAAAGCATGAGATGGCTGTGCTGAAGCTCTGACGTCTCAATAATTAGGTTTTTGAGTGGAGGATGAGAGGAGAAGCTCGCCCTTGTCTCCTCTCTTCTTGTCTCTTCTCCATTATTCATTATTCTTTTCCCCTTGACCTCTCTCCCCCCTTTGCTTTCTCTTCCTTATTTGTATCAACTGATTGTGTCTCTTTGTACTTGACTGGGAAATGGGAGTCTGAGGACACATTGATCTGTTTTCTGAACAGTGAACCGCTCACATGTTCACATACACACTGAAATGCAAACCTCCATGCACACACATAAACACCCATGTTAACCCTTTCTCCATCTCTGCGTCAGACAAACACACAGCCACAACACCTCGACACACACAACAACTCTAATTACTCCTCAGCACAATCCATCTCTCTCTTTCATCCCTCCTCTACTTCCCACCTCAGTGCCCCAAGTGTCAGAAAAAAGTATGTGTTTGTGGCTAATAGAGGGGGGTCAGAGATGAGCATGTGTCTGTGAAGGTACAGTGAGGAATGCTGCAGGCTTCCAGTGTGTCTTTAGTTATTCTATTTTGAAAACTGATGAAAAATCACAGTTGAGAGCAGCATAATGACTTCCCACCTGGGGGGGACACCACAAAAGGAGCGGCAGGAGGGAAGAAGAAAGAAAAAAGGAAAGCACAGGCAGGATATGGACCTTAATGAAGTGCTGTGAAAGGCATCAATGGACCTGATATGGAATTATTTGAATGGATGGTTATTTTCCCCCTGAGCTTTAAACTGAAACTCATTATTCATGTTTTTGGTTATATTTTGTGGTGTGAATGACTTCCTGTCAGTCTATGTACTTCAAATTAGGCTACATTTCTTGGATATTGACAGTTTAATTGGTGAGAACATACAAGTAGACACAAAAATCATCCATATGTACCAGGTGAATTACCTGCTCCACTGTTCCACATTATTGAGTGACATTTCTGACTAACATGCCAGAAACATTTCTTCGTGCCCCTTTAACAGATTAAACCCTAACACTTTAAGTATTTAAATTAGGGCTGTCAAAGTTAATGCTTTAATGCTCTGTCTTAATTTAAAATGAATTATATGTTAATTATATTTAATTGCATCAATCGTGTTTCACTATTTATCCCACTGGGCATCTCTTGGGGATAATGGACTTTAAACAGAGGACTCAAACTTGTGACATAAAGCGAGTCTATATAACTTTTGAAAGAAGAAACAGCACGATCTTTCTCTTCCAAACAAAAAGTTACATTTATTAGTAATGAAATGCACTCTTGCTCCATTCAGTATACTCAGGCCATTTGCTGCTACAGCCTTACTTTGACCAGTAGCTTATGGTGGCAAATGTATTTGTGATATTGTTACCGTATGTTATAGCAGGTCACAGATAAACATTTCAATGGTTTGATCACTATGTCAATGGCTGTGTCGTAACAGTTGGAACAAGTGTCACTGAGAATGCTCGCTACATACCTGTCGAGGGCAGAAGTAAACAAGCCGGAGCTGCAGTGGCCCTGCAGTAATGCCGTGTTTAAATGCAACAACACTGTGATGTCTGTCACAAACGCAGGGAATGTGACACGGAGGAGTCCATGCAAGACATTTACTTACAACAATGTATTTAACACAACAAACACAAACACAAACACTTGAACAATGGGATATGAGTGAAAACCAACAATGCATGTATATGTGGCACGTGTGCTGGGGAGGTGTTGAAGGTGCAAAATAAGGTGATACAGGGTAAATGTCTGCTGTAGGTAGAGAGTGGCAGAGTGAACACATGGGTCAGTTTTTATAGCCTGGAAGGGCCAGGTAAACTACATCCGCTGACGAACCTCCATGTCAGCCAATTGCCTGCTGAGGTTGGCCAGCACAGCCTCCAAGACAGCGAGAGGGGCGTCACATGTATGACAGGATTTTGCTTTTTAACTAGAAGCTGTCGCCAAGAAATATGCCCAGGAGATCCTGTGGAGCCTGTTGAAAATATGGTTATCGAAATGCTCTTGGGAAAAATCTGAAACACAAATTTTTTAAATTTAGAAATTTAGTCCAAAACCACATTGACTGATATGTGCTGTTGTCAGCTAATGCAAAATCCACAAGCCTTTTAATTTCACTTTACTAAATCTCTGTCTTCATCGGCATTCTGACAACGGACAGACCGAAGACTGCTAAAGGCCGGGGTCTGCCTGATCTCTCGCTAGCTGGGTTGGGTACTCGCTACATGTGTTTGAAATTCTACTTTTTTTTTTACCAAAGCTGTCATAAACAATTTCAAACTAGGAATTTGAGACAAAAAAACTTTCACAATTTCATGGGCTAATGTCATCTGTTGGAGGGGGCAATTGCTGGCAGTGATCAACCCAAATATCTCAATCAATGAGAGTGGTCAGTTTGATTCTGCCACCATAGTAATGCCATAAATGTTATCTGTATTCAAACTGCTGCTCGAGGTGTTGATTCTATTGACCCTGTGGCCTTTTCTCTAGCCCCACCCTTGAGACAAACTACATATTTTTAACCCCACTTCTGGTAAGTTTGTTCAAATAGCAAATCATCTGTTGTTTGTTTAGTTCGACGCTTTTGTGCTGTGGAGTGTAATGAGCAGCGCAGTTTCTGGGGGCTCCTAGGAAGGCTTAGTTTAGATTAATTTCATGTCATGCAGGTGTATTTTCAGGTAACTCATCATTTTGATGCAACTCTGAAATTACAGCTGTTAATATATTATTAATGAGAGTGGCCAGAGTGAGAGAATGGATAGATAAGTGAAGGAGAGAGGAGGAGGAGGAGGAGGAGGAGGAGGAGGAGGAAGGGAGAGAAATCCCAGACCTCACCAGCATCTGTGTCCTGTTTTGTCAGTAATCTCTTCACTGTTGCGTAAGGCCGTCGCCTCAACAAGCCCTGAGCTCTCTCTCTGCCTGTCACACACACACTGTACTTGTCAGTAGTTTTATTAATAAACACAAGGCTCATATGTCTTTGCATGTCATGCAATGTGTTGATGAAACACATTCACGTGTGAGGACGCAGACAGTCGATGGTCAGATCTGTGTCCCCTTGAGCACTTGTGTTTGTGTGTGTTTTAGATGGTGTTAAAGGAGATTGAGAGCATAAGTCCTCAGAGAAGACCAATTACACTGAAGTAGGGCAATGCGACACGTGACCTACACTTCAACACACACACACACACACACACACACACACACACAGGCACACACAAACACAGTGAACATAAAACCAGAAAGTACTGAACTGTAGAGTAGTTTTGTTGAATGTGACTATGTGTGTGTTCTTAATCCTATTACTGATCAGCCATTACACACTAAGGAGGCAAAGAAGGAAGAGAGAGAGAGGGTGACAGGGGGAATCATTTTGCTACTTGCTCCTGTCTGTTAGTGTCTGCCTCGTGGGGTGTGTGTGTGTGGTTTTCTGTCCATTTACTGTGAATAATTACATAATTTAAATACTTGCTGTCATGTCAGCAAATTGTCAGTAACAGTATTTTTCCATGTTGAGTTTTACTTTCAATGAAAGGAGTTAATTTTAGTGGCAAATGGTTACAAAGACAAATTAGAGATTTTTTCAAGACTAAACCTTTGCTCCATCATTTTAGTTAAACTCAACTGTTAGCTGTAGTGCTTACTCACTACTTTAGTGTCACCCCGAATCAATTTCCCAGCATTTTAAAGGGTGAAACATGTGAAGGAAGCATGGGGGGGGGGGGGGGGGGTGAAGGGAAGAGAGATTAAAGAAGGGAGTGTGCTGACCGGGATGCTGTTGACACTGCACTGCAAGAAGAAAGTAGGGTGGACGGGGATGGTGATGCACACACACACACACGCACACATCCAAGAACATAAAACTCCAAGAACTCATCCCCAGTTAGACTGGGTATATGTAATGAAGTCCAACTGAAACCACTTCTTTTATCAATTTGTGTGTATCTATGTCTGCCTTTATATTTGCTCTAAAACTGTACGCTGTGAAAATAAGTTTTTGTTTGCATATGTGACTGTGAAAAAGTATATTTTCTTATTAGGATGCAGGCAAGCACAAGCACACACACACCCTGAGCATTTTGATCAGATGAAAGCTGTCACCACATTAGATGCCATTCTTCTTTCGTCTTCAATTATCCATCCATCAGCCTTCGTCTCTGTCTCATGTTTCCCTTTTCTGTCATCAACTCTGGAGGATAATTCCACCCAAACCCCTGGCTGAAGAGATGAAGCAGGAATACCTGTACTGTACATCTGCCATGTTTCTGAAAGCATTCCAGTGATGAGGCACAGCAGAGGGAGGGATCAGAAAACATTAATGTAGAAGTAGAACAAAACAAACTGACAGTGACTTTAAGCAGGGCATAAGCCAAGACACTCTTTACGAGTCAGACTCATCCTGGTGTCCATGAGGTGCCCGGACCTCTTTCAGGCTCACCCTGCTGGCCTCCATTGGTGTGAGGGTCATGTTGTTTACAGACCGCTTATGAAATAAAGATAAAGATGGCAGATGGAAAACAGAGAACAAAGAACAAAAGTAACTTTATGTTTTGCAGGGTCATTTGTCATTTTCAATTTCCTTGCTTTTGGTTTCTCTATTTTCCAGAGAAATGTTCAATTTAAAGCTTTACCATGTTTCATTTTAGGTTCTCAGTAGGTCATTTTATTGGCGGAGTACACAGAGAAGAGGGAAGTGGAAGGGGCTGTACTGGAATTTGGCTTGACTCTAAGGGATAGTGTTGTGTCTGTAATATATGCAAACTACCATGCCACTGGTTATTTCTCTTCTGGTCAATGCTGTTCAGTTTTTGTTTTGTGTTCTTCTGCTACGTGGTCCTCTGCCCCTCTCAGTGTCTTGCCCCTCTGAGCCTCAGTGGAAAGATTTGTGCGAATTTTGTGCTTTAATCCAGCTGAAGGAGTTTTTTTCTCTGTTTAAGTAGTTTTGACACACACACTTAAAACTTTTTTTGCCCATTCTCATCTTTACTGTCTGTCTTACTCTTCTCTCTCCTCCTCTGTTTCTTGAATCTCCCTCATTTTCATCTTCTATCTCAACTTCTCCCTGTTGCTAGTCTCTCTGTGTGTTTTTGTGTACTCACCTTGAACATACTGACAAGTTAATAAATCAGTAAAAACTCCAACACTAAAAAAAACGTGCAGTAGGTTAATTTATCACCAAAATAAAGTAGTTGTTCGTATCTGTTACCTGCAGCTTTTTGTGAAATCAGGAGGACTATATGTTGTATTTTGATGATACGATTTATCGACATGTTTGTCAAAATGACCACTCTCCTTGGTGTTGCTCTGTCTCATATACTTAAAGTTGTCTTATCTTTTTCTTCACAAAAAGTAGTTTTGCCTCGCTGTTACGAGGAAAGCTTTAGATTCAGGGTTTTTTGTTTAATATAGCAATTCAGATGTTTTTATGAAATCTTACCTAGTGGCAGAGGGCCACATTGTTAACTATGGATACAATTAAAAACTGCAGAGGCTGCCAGTCTTCCTGGCAATGGTTATGTTTGTTTATCATGATTATGCTATTTTGTGAATAACATTGGGGTAACGACTTGTTTTCTTCCTCAAAGCACTGCCTTTTTGTTCCTGTGAGCAGCATGTGATGATGATGCTGATGCTGTTTAGACTTTAGCATAGATTGAGGCTCAAATTAGGAAGTGACAGAACTGCTCTGAGCTTTACTTTGAAATTCTTTTTAGGCAGCCTTAGACATGGCGCAGCAACAAATTACCTTAAGAGATTTAAATGTCTTTGGCTGTAGATGAATAGAACTCCGTTTAAGAGCAGCTGCACAGTGCCCATAAAGTAATGGTGCGTCTCTTTCTCTCTCCCTTTCTCTCCCTCTCACACACTTTACCTTTGTAGTCGAGGGTGGTGGCCTGCATGACGGCTATCCTCAGTCAGATGGATGATCGCCACTATGCTACATACATAGAAACCTTCACTGGAACATCAGAGCTGGTTGTAAGTATATACACACACCTGCAGATATCTGTTAAATACTCACTGATGATAAAATACAAAAAACCCTCAAACTGTATTGAATGAAGATATAGTTATATACACACACACACATCCTTCTTCTCTTGTCCATCTCACTGCAGGACTTCCTGATGGAGTCCTTCCTACTTTTCAAGGACCTGATTGGGAAACATGTGTACCCCTCTGACTGGATGGCCATGATCATGGTACAGAACAGGTACCGTACTACAAGCAAACACATACACGTATACAAACCTGAGATTTGGACCATCCACCTACTTGTGCCAGGTGTGCTTCTCTGACTGAATAGGTCACAGCTGCCCCAGTACGACCGGCTATTGGGAAATTGAAGCTTGGTGTATGTGAATTTTAAAGGATTGTTTTGTTTTTATAACCAAATTTTATTCAACAATGACAGTAATATCCCCCCCTTAGCTCCCCAGCAATCACCTCCCTGCTCGTAAAGACAAAATATTGATAAATAAATGAAATCAAGTCATAATAGATTAGGAGAATTTGACGATGGGCAATTAAAGAGGCAAAGGAGATTATATTAGTTTGTTTAGGAGTCATTCTAACACCCCCTTCAGGGACACCCAAGATAGAAATCTGAGGCCGTGGGTAATTTTAAAGGATTGTTGACTTCTACAGTGACTTGTGCATCCACACAAACCCACACAGGGATCAGTTAGAGATAGTAAAGCTGGGATCAGGGCTGCAATGATGAAAAAGGCTGATGTGACAAATGTGTTTGCGTGTGTGAGCTGATGGAGTGAAAGCCATTGATGTATTTTTTGTGATGTAAGCTGGGGGGGGGGGGGGGGGGGGGCTACAGCTGTGTCAGAGGAGAGAAGGCAAATAGGTAAAAGTGAGAGTGAGGTAGAGGAGAAGTCAGGCTGATAAAGGGTTTGCAGACTGGGGTTAGAGAAGAGATGTGCAGGTAAAGAGAGAGAAGGAAAAAGGAGAGGGAGTGGCAGTTGGCTCTGAATAACAATGATAGATAGATAGATAGATAGATAGTGTTGGAGCAGATTACCATTTAATTTTAGAAATGCACAAAGTCACAACTCACTGATGCACCTGCACACTGTGTTAGGTTGCTATCATGATCTGTCATAGTGACAGAAGTTTTGAATCTGAAGCAACATTACAGTCTGGTCTGAAATAGCAGTTCAAAGCTATGAGCTAGAGCAGCTGTCAAGGCTAAAATTCTTTGATAAACAACCGATAAGTTGCATTTGTGATCACTGACAGATTCTCCAGGTATTCTTAGACTTTTTTTTCCCCTAAGATTGTTTTTTATTTATTTATTTACATACATACATAGATTGGCATTTCACTTGATAAAACTCTACTTTATTTGTATATTTTGTCTGTGTGTGTACAATAAATGTGTGTGTTTCTGTCCATTAGAGTGTTCCTTAGAGCCATCAATACCTATGCAGACACTATGAACCAAAAGTTCCTCAATAACGACGACTTTGAAGTACAGGTGAGTGTGTTTGTGTGTATTTGTTTATATTGACAGTGTCTTGTGTATTTTGCCTGTACTGCTTTTAAAATGCATCTCTATTGTCTCTCTCTACATCCCTCCTCCTCCTCCTTTTTCCTCCCCGTCTAGTTGTGGAATAACTACTTCCACTTGGCGGTGGCGTTTATTACCCAGGAGTCTCTGCAGCTTCAGCATTTCTCGCCAACCAAGAGGAACAAGATTCTGGCCAAGTGAGAGAGGGGCCATATAATTTCCTTATTTACCACACCTACTCTCCCTGCTCTAATGAAACACTCAGTGATTTGCGATCTATTTTGGAGTCTGCATTTGCTGTTTATACTCCCACTGCCTATTAAAGCTGCACACTGCCTGTAGATAGACATTCAATTTAGTTCATGTTGGGGCAGATTAGTGCAGCGTTATCTTTCCCACTGGGCTGTTCAGTTTCTGAGGATGAAAGTAACAGTATTGATCAAGACATTGTTTCTAACCTAAGGAGCTAATTTCTGTTTCTGTCTCCATTTCTGTGCATTTTCTCTCCCTCTCTCTTACTCTCTTTGTATTCCAGATATGGAGATATGAGAAGACTCATTGGCTTTTCTATACGTGATATCTGGTACAAACTAGGTAACAAAATCTACTTTATACAAGTGTGGTGGCCTTTCTGTGTCTGCGTATGCAAACATGTATGTATGTGTGTGTGTGTGTGTGTGTGTAGGTGGATGTAGGTGTCTCTTCACTTTCACTTAATTTCATGACACAACCAAGCATCAGTGCAATTTGTTTAACATATCACTCCATAAATGAAGTTCATGGTATTCCATGGTAGTTAGAGATAGCTGCATGTATAGAAATGCAGGTGTATATTCTGAAGATAAGAAGCAGAGTTCAAAGTCGTAAAAACCTTTCTTGAATTGGGATGTTTTGATGAACAGAGACCTGTGGAGTCTCCCTGAAGGCAAAAGTTAGAACCGATGGGGAGCATGATTTTACCTGTCCTTCTCATTTTTGCGGGTGTATCTTTCAGGCAGTCACAAGATCTGTTTCATCCCTGGCATGGTGGGTCCCATCCTGGAAATGACTTTGATCCCAGAGGAGGAGTTGAGAAGGGCCACCATTCCCATCTTCTTTGACATGATCACTTGTGAGAATGCACACTCTGGAAACTTCCACAAGGTAAAAACACATGCACACATCACACAGCAATGTGTGAACATTGCCTCTTAGAAATGTGTGAACATTTCTGTATGTCTGATGTTCACACGTTGAATACATACAGTGAACATGTCTGTATGTACACATTGAATACATACAGTGAACATGTCTGTATGTACAGTGCATCCGGAAAGTATTCACGGCGCTTCACTTTTTCCACATTTTGTTATGTTACACCCTTATTCCAAAATGGATTAAATTAATTTTTTTCCTCAACATTCTACACACAACACCCCATAATGACAATGTGAAAAAAGTTTTTGTGAAATTTTTGCAAATTTATTAAAAATAAAAAACTAAGAAATCACATGTACATAAGTATTCACAGCCTTTGCCATGAAGCTCAAAATTGAGCTCAGGTGCATCCTGTTTCCACTGATCATCCTTGAGATGTTTCTGCAGCTTAATTGGAGTCCACCTGTGGTAAATTCAGTTGATTGGACATGATTTGGAAAGGCACACACCTGTCTATATAAGGTCCCACAGTTGACAGTGCATGTCAGAGCACAAACCAAGCATGAAGTCAAAGGAATTGTCTGTAGACCTCCGAGACAGGATTGTCTCGAGGCACAAATCTGGGGAAGGTTACAGAAAAATTTCTGCTGCTTTGAAGGTCCCAATGAGCACAGTGGCCTCCATCATCCGTAAGTGGAAGAAGTTCGGAACCACCAGGACTCTTCCTAGAGCTGGCCGGCCATCTAAACTGAGTAATCGGGGGAGAAGGGCCTTAGTCAGGGAGGTGACCAAGAACCCGATGGTCACTCTGTCAGAGCTCCAGAGTTCCTCTGTGGAGAGAGGAGAACCTTCCAGAAGGACAACCATCTCTGCAGCAATCCACCAATCAGGCCTGTATGGTAGAGTGGCCAGACGGAAGCCACTCCTTAGTAAAAGGCACATAGCAGCCCGCCTGGAGTTTGCCAAAAGGCACCTGAAGGACTCTCAGACCATGAGAAACAAAATTCTCTGGGCTGATGAGACAAAGATTGAACTCTTTGGTGTGAATGCCAGGCGTCACGTTTGGAGGAAACCAGGCACCGCTCATCACCAGGCCAATACCATCCCTACAGTGAAGCATGGTGGTGGCAGCATCATGCTGTGGGGATGTTTTCAGCGGCAGGAACTGGGAGACTAGTCAGGATAGAGGGAAAGATGAATGCAGCAAAGTACAGAGACATCCTGGATGAAAACCTGCTCCAGAGCGCTCTTGACCTCAGACTGGGGCGACGGTTTATCTTTCAGCAGGACAACGACCCTAAGCACACAGCCAAGATATCAAAGGAGTGGCTTCAGGACAACTCTGTGAATGTCCTTGAGTGGCCCAGCCAGAGCCCAGACTTGAATCCGATTGAACATCTCTGGAGAGATCTGAAAATGGCTGTGCACCGACGCTTCCCATCCAACCTGATGGAGCTTGAGAGGTGCTGCAAAGAGGAATGGGTGAAACTGCCCAAAGATAGGTGTGCCAAGCTTGTGGCATCATATTCAAAAAGACTTGAGGCTGTAATTGCTGCCAAAGGTGCATCAACAAAGTATTGAGCAAAGGCTGTGAATACTTATGTACATGTGATTTCTCAGGTTTTTTATTTTTAATAAATTTGCAAAAATCTCAAAAAAACTTTTTTCACGTTGTCATTATGGGGTGTTGTGTGTAGAATTTTGAGGAAAAAAATGAATTTAATCCATTTTGGTATAAGGCTGCAACATAACAAAATGTGGAAAAAGTGAAGCGCTGTGAATACTTTCCGGATGCACTGTATGTGTGCAGAAATGTTCACACAAAACATCTGAAGATGTACAATCAAAATTCACACTTCTACAGAAATACTGTCACACACACATTGTGCTCCTCAATCGGTTTCCTGTGAGACTGCACATAAAAGTAAAAGAGACGCCTTAATTATGCTTGCATAATTGATTTCTTCTTTTATTCCTCCTCTCATTTGCTTTGCCATCTCCCTTTGGTCATCCTTTGTCCTCTCTCTCTCTCTCTCTCGCTCTCTCGCTCTCAATCTTTTCTTCTGCAGTTTGAGAATGAGATCATTCTGAAGTTGGACCATGAGGTGGAGGGTGGAGGAGGAGACGAGCGATACATGCAACTACTGGAGACCATGTAGGCCTGAGTATTAGAATATACCACCATTACAGCAGCCAAAGATGCCTGACAAGTCTATAAAGTAACAGTAAAGTGATAGTACTGCCAGAATATGATATAACATGATACAGAAATGGTTAAAATTCTAATATCTTGACCATGGCGTGGCTTTGCTATTGCCCCAAAAATGACTTCTTAGAGAGGATTTCCTGCTAACCCTCAAAAAGTTAACTTTTGACAGGTGTCACTGGTCTCTCAGCAATAGATTCACAAATCTTGCTGCATTTAAGCCCTGAATATCGAGGCAAAATCCTCTGATGATTAACTTGTGGATGCTTGTCTGCCAGCCTGCTGGACTGCGCTGCCGAGAAACCCACGCTGAGGCCACAGGTGCAGCACTTCGTCGCCTTGGTGAAGGGACTCCTCATACGTCTCCTTGACTACCGCACCGTGATGAGCGATGACAGCCGCAACAACCGCATGAGCTGCACCGTCAATCTTCTGGTAAGTCCCACCTTCTTTGAAGCTTAGCTGGCTGACTCCTATCCCCGTCCTTCAAATCCCTGTGGGCTTGATCAGCTTTTCAAATTCCTTCGCCACATCAAAGGTGTTCAAGTGGGTTTTCTTAAAGAGCAGTGACCAACATGGGTACAGGACTAGGTAAGAAGTTGGGTCCTATAATTTCACCATATTGCTGTGAGCTTTTCCTCCATAAGAATTTCATCATTTTGTGTTTTCTTTCATGCTCTGGTAATCTTTCAAAATCTCCCATATGTTGTGAATCTGGCATGCGTCACTGCAGATTTGCATTTATTGACACTAACCTTGTGATTCATGTACTGTACTTTGTAGCTGCAGTATTGAACCCCACAGCAGAGAGGTGCTGATCTCAGATGCACACACACACCAACACACACATACACACATCAATAAACTCATTATTAATTGAAAGACTAATATAAGAAGAGGCTAGTAAGTGAGTTTGTTCCATACAGACCTGAGCCAATAATCTCATCCATACCAAAACAGCCACACTGATTGAAGAGTTCATTATGAAACACTGATTTTATGTCTTGTCTTTCATGCCAAGGTCTTTGTATTCCTTTTCCACATCTAATTTGTGTGTAGATTGATCTAAAGGAAAAGATTCATCTCTGTGTCTGGTCTCTGACTGTTTGCAGAGGGTTGCATCAGCTCCTGTCTGTTCCACATCCTTTCTCTTATGTGATCTCCTAATCAGATTCTCGCCCACGGTATTCTCAGGTTTAGTAACGAATCCCACCATGCGATCATCTCCATCACAGATTAAATCATATAATTCTTCCTCTAAACACTGTCTACCATCTTTTATATCTGTAGTTTTCATTTGAATTCTTTCCTAGAATTGTCTTCTAATGTTTAGGAGGATAATGACAAATGGATGCGAGTCTGTTTGTGTCTTATAATGTGTTGTTTTCTCCCTGAGGAGGGGAGGCTGTTGGCACATGGCAGAGGTGTTTAGCTTGAAGCCTGTGGCAGCGGCCCATTACCTATTCTCTTTCATTTGTTTGGCCAGCTAAAAAATAAAGTCCCTTCTGCAGGCTAGCAGGTACTGGTGCACTCTCTTATCCTTGCCCCCCCAGGCTAACTTCACTCAGGAAGTATACACACACAATCACACAGGTATTTGCTATGCTTCCTCATGCAGATGCACTTTCACAGAAACACAAATACACTTGTACACACACACACACACACACACACACACACACACACACACACCGCTCAGGCTAAAGTAACCTCTGCTAACCCCAACCTAAAGACTTTCCAGCATAATTTTCAGCTGCACACAAAAGCATGTTGGTATTACAGATATCACTTCCTCCATATAAGATATATAGCAGCTGCCACCTAGTGAATTGCCTGTTCAGAAAGAAAGAAAGAGAAGGTGATACTGTAGTGTGTTAACGTGTAAAAGGCGACTGTTGCGAGTAAAAGCATCTGACCTTCAGGCCGATGGGCAGCCTCCAGCAGGAAATTGGCTTACTTAAGTTAAAATGCACTGATGCAAACAATTATGTGTCTGACCTTTGCAAAAAGTACATATAAATATGTATACAGTATGCTTTGGCTTCACAGTGAATCCCACAGTAATTGAGCTCATTTTTTTGTCGAGTGTGTGTGTATTATTGTGTCTGCTGGCTCATGCTGGTGATGGGAGGTGGGGTTACATTAGTTTGTTCCACTCCTCTGTTCTCTGTAGATGTCATTAAACTTCATTAAACTGGGAGTTTGTGCTGCTTAACTAACAAGTGCGCATGCACACACTCCCACACAGTTACACACACAGGCAATCGGAAGTATACAGTATGACACACACATACAGCCATTTAGATGAACACAAATACAAAATTACAAACTTCAGAATGATTTTGAAAGTCTCTCTCTGCCACACACACACACACACACACACACACACACACATAGGCCGAAACTAACTCGACTTCTCCTTTTGATTTTTCAGAACTTTTACAAGGACATCAATCGTGAAGGGATGTATATCAGGTATTTATGTGCTGAATTTGACATCATGTACATTTAAATGCTGCATGTCTGTGTTGTATGTGCTGACATGTGTGTGTCTGAACGTGTGGACATGTGTATGTGTGTGTATGTGGCTCCATAATCTGACAAGGGATTATATGAGTCCCACTGAATTAATGTCAAAATCCACAGGATCAGCTCTTGGTCTGGGAGAGGAGAGAGAAAGAGAGGCGTGATGGGCACAAGGGAGGGAGAGGTGGAGAGACGGAGGAAGACAGGATGATGGCAGGAGAGAGAGAGAGAGAGAGAGAGAAAGAGAGAGAGAGAGAGAGAGAGGGAATACAGATCCCGTCAGGTCTCATGGTGCATTTCTGGCGATGGCTTATAGACATAATTAGTTATCTGTATGTGTGAATGTGAGCTCAACTCTGTGGTTGATCAGCTGCCTCTGTCTATCCTGTAGAGAATATGGTCATATTTGGCTGGCTCGCTAGTTAATGTTAGCAAACAAACATAGTTTAATTCAAATACACATTTAAGCACTACGTGTGTGTGTTATATAATGAGCCAGAATGTTGTCTTACACAAAGATCTTGCTATATTACTACAGACCATGCATGGATAATAAAATCCCAAGCAAGCTAATGTTATGGCCCAGTGTGTGAATTATGGAACATTAAATTTGCAGCTTAACTGCTTACATTCATTTTGAAACTGACAAGAGCTGATGTTAACATGACTACTGAATATTACCTCATCTTGAATGTTGCCTATATTTGTAGACGCTAAACATATTTATAATTATTATGAATATTAGTATGGACTGAGGAAACATTATTTTCATGGCACACTCATTCATAATTCCCCTTGTGCTGCCTCCACAACAGAATCCAACAACATTAACTGTACAGTACGTGATGAGCCTCCGTACAGCAGAATTAGAGTTTGGATGTTGACCTCAGAGTGCATCCGTACTGCCCAAGCGTACAGGGGATTGTTCATTTATGAGAATCTAGAAGCCACTGCTGTCTTGCTTTGTCATCAGTGCCTTAGCAAGACAGTCTAGCCTCTGGCCATGTGGCAAAATGTTTTCCAGACAGAGGGAGATGGATACAGAAAAGGATCAAAACTAAAAACAGAAGCAATAAAACAGTGAGTAAGTTGCTTCAATCGCTGCCCGAATGCTCCTGTTTTCCTCCGTGTCATGCTTATGAAACATTATTGGGCTACAAAACATCTGTCAGGCCATTAAAAGACATATGTTATATTGTGCTTTTGTGTGTACGCATGTGTGTGTATGCTGTTGAATTACCTTTCTGTGTTGTGTACATATTTCAGGTGTGTGTGTGTGTGTGTGTGTGTGTGTGTGTGTGTGTGTGTGTGTGTGTGTGTGTGTGTGTGTGTGTGTGTGTGTGTGTGTGTGTGTGTGTGTGTGTGTGTGTGTGTGTGAAAGAGACAGATTGAATGAGACAGTGACACACTAGTGATTAATGCTTCATTTGCAGGTCTTCAAGTTGCCCAACAGCGGCATCTAGTGGATGATGTATAAGTTGCATATTAAATTCACTTGACCTCTGTGACTGTGTGTGTGTGTGTGTACGTGCACGTGTGTGCTCAGGTACCTTTACAAGTTGAGGGACCTCCACCTGGAGGGTGAAAACTACACTGAGGCAGCATACACACTGCTGCTCCACTCTCGCCTGCTCAAGGTAGGACACACACACACACACACACACACACACACACACACACGCATATAAAGAGATATTTTTTCGTTTAATGCTGGAGCCAGTGTCTTAGTCTGCCTAATCACTTGTCTGTCTGCCACGAGTGAGACAGCTTTTTATTAGCTGATAAATGGTTGCTACGTCTCTGGCCTCCAAATGATGAAGCTCCGAGGTTAGTTTATGGCATGGCATCGGCCACTGTGACTTCATCACTATGGTGATTGATGCAATAAGCGTGTGAGTGTGTGCGTTTGTCTGAGCGTGTTTGACCTCTTTTGTCTCCTCATCTCTTTTATGGGACTCTTAGAGGCTCACAGAGAGGGACAGAGGAAGAGGGGCATCTCTCGCGTTCTCTCTGTCTCGAATCATTATGTCAAAGCAGTTAAACTCGAAATGAAATGTTTTTTATAATCTCTATTCATCTCCAGTGTCGGTCCTGTCATGCCCGTTTCACATTATTGGGAAGAGCGGGCTGTAAAGCAGAGCATGCACTGATCCTATTCTTCCCCACATTCCTAAACTCAGCTTTGGAGATCATTGTGGACTTTTAGTTTGGTTTGGTTTCTAAATAAATTTCTGAGTAATTTATGTGAAAGCCATTGTCTCGTTTATATAATAAATGAGCATTGTGCGGCCTGTTTTTGTGCACGCTAATATTGATTTATTACAACAAGGAAACTCTGAGCTTTAAATTCTTCTCTGTTGTTTCAACATCATGATAAATGGGACAGTAAAAAACAGAGTTGGTCTGACTGAAACTTCTTTTCTTTAGTTTCAGCAATAAAAGAAAATGTACATACTGTAACTCACTTTTAGTCTCTGTCCTTTCCTGCTTATCTTTGTCTCCTTTACAGTGGTTAGATGAGATGTGCAGCCCCCAGTTTGAGTCCCACGGCTCCCAAACCCAGCGGCAGCTCAAAGAAACGCTCTACGACACCATCATTGACTACTTTGACAAGGGCAAGGTCAGCATTGTTTCAGACTACAACATGATTCAGCTACACCTTCATAGAGTAATGCGATGATTTGAAAAGTGTTGATCAATGCTCCAAAATCAATTATAGTAAGGCGTTTCACTTTAGCAGTACAGTTAATCTTTGCTTTTGGAAATTAACAGAACTTTCTGAGTTCCTTTCACAAAAAGATAAAGAGAGAAGACAATGCCAGACTAATGATTTTATTTTTTACTTTGGTATAAGCAAAAGCCCATAAAATCAAAATTCAATTCACAGACTCTTATTTTGGAAAATGTTCCTTTTCTGTATCATACATTCAGTATCTTTTAAAGATGAGACAGTGTTGCAATCATGCAGTCACAATGTCTGAGCGGTGTGTTGGTGTCACATTCATTTTGTATTCTCCATGAAGGCTTTGTGTTCTCTGAAGCAGTGATAGAGACATTTCCCTCGGCTCTCCAGAGACCTGGAAACAGAGATTTTCACGAGATGTATTCCCACCCCGACAGCTGCCGCCGATTTATTAGCAGATGGTATAATGAAGGACACTTCTTTCTTTCCTTGTGTGTGTGTGCATTTAGATGTGGGAAGAGGCCATCACTCTGTGTAAGGAACTAGCTGAACAGTACGAAAACGAGATCTTTGACTACGAGTTACTCAGCAAGAGACTGGTAATACATGACTATCTCAAACCTTCATACTGTATCATCTGCACAGTAATCATGATCTCACATTCCTCCTGTATTTTCATCTCTCAGCCTTCTCCTCTGAATGCCCTTTATAAATGTTATAGATGCTCTAGGGTGTTTGAAGGAAAGGAGGATAATTCAGGCAATGAATTTAAGTCTTTGATAGTAGCAGTAACATAGCTCACTTCCAGTGCAGCTCTTAGCACCGAACCCTTGTTAAAGTGAGTATTGGAAATAAAATACGTTCATTGCTCAAATAGTTTGGTCTCTGGCCTTTATACTGTAAAATAAAATTTTGGCAAATTGTCCAGCAGTGTGTAAGTTCTAAATTGTAATATACGTTTTCTTAACCTCAGATCATATTGTTCCCAATAAGCAGTTTCCACATTAAATGAGTCCTCCTGCAGGCTCAAACATTACCAATGACTCAGCACAACCATTCATCCATGTTTAAAAATGAATACTTAGACACTTCAAATCCTCCTTTTAAATCAATCTTTTTTTGAAGAACTCTGGTTTGAGCTTCCACAATTACCATATGACCCCAAAAGTGTGATTCCTTGTTGCCAACCATCAGCAACTTCAAACCCCTCCTAACCCTCCTTACTTTGTCCTCTCAATCACTCTTCTGTTTCTTTCATCTCTTCCTTTGACACCACAGCAGAAGTGATTCCCTCCATACCCAAATCCTAACTTGTTCGTTAGCACCACCTTCTCCTCTATCTCCCCTTCACTCAGCTCTTCTTTTCCCCTCCCCACAGAGAATTACACTTTTCCCAACAATGGAAAAAATCTCTCTCTCTTTCTCTTTATATGACTGCAGCAGTGGCTCTCTCAGCTAATGCTGAATTTATGTGGTTATATAAATGACAGACATTGCCCTTGGATGGCGCGCACTTTATTTTTTTCTACATCTATCACCCTCAAAGGCCCAGCATTCTGCTGAGGGTAGCTTTGTCATTGGCACGAGCTGATAAAACTGCTACAGCTGCACACCGTGCACATCTCCCCTCTCCCCTGAACACATATCCTGTCTCTCTCTTTGTCTCTCTCTCTGCAGGAAAAACAAGCCAAGTTCTATGAGAACATTATGAAGATCTTGAGGCCGAAGCCAGACTACTTTGCAGTGGGCTACTATGGGCAGGGCTACCCTCCATTTCTCAGGGTTTGTGTTTGTTACTGTATTGCAAAAAATGTTCTCACTTGTCATAGAGTATAAGCATACAGATTCACACTAAGTGTAAGAACGCAAGTGACACTGACTCCCTTCCATGTACAAAGTGGCTATATAAAACCTTTTTTTCTCCATTATCAGCACTGAAGCTAAGCTATTCAACATTGCAGCAGTGGACAAAACACATCAGCAAGATAGTTAACAGAATGGGACATAAAGTTCCTTATGGGAACTTTCAGCAAACGCAAAAAGTAAAATATTCCACTGTTTATAGCTCCTGTATTCATTAGATGAGTTAATATGCTGTGGTAAGGAGTATGACAGAGTGACTCAGGGGAGCAGGGCAGTGAATGGAGACCCACTTTTGTGCCGTGAAGAAAGATATGCGATGTTAACCAGCTGTTGATGGACTGTCCTATTAAAGAGAATTTAAAGAATGTAAAAAGAGAATTCCCCTGTATTGAACACATCATAAATAAGGGCTTAATCAGTTCTCTTTATCAGTATTTATTTCCTGTGGCTTCAGAACAAGGTGTTCATCCACCGTGGCAAGGAGTACGAACGCAGAGAGGACTTTCAGAACCAGCTGATGAGCCAGTTCCCCAGCGCCGTGCGGCTCAACATCACCACCATGCCAGGAGACGACATCAGGAACTCTCCGCTTCAGTGTATCCTGCTGGCAGCATAACACCCACAAAAACACATAAATGTACAGTCTACACAAGCACACTAGTGTAGCAATGCACCATCATATATATATACAGTGCATCCGGAAAGTATTCACGGCGCTTCACTTTTTCCACATTTTGTTATGTTACACCCTTATTCCAAAATGGATTAAATTAATTTTTTTCCTCAAAATTCTACACACAACACCCCATAATGACAATGTGAAAAAAGTTTTTTTGAAATTTTTGCAAATTTATTAAAAATAAAAAACTAAGAAATCACATGTACATAAGTATTCACAGCCTTTGCCATGAAGCTCAAAATTGAGCTCAGGTGCATCCTGTTTCCACTGATCATCCTTGAGATGTTTCTGCAGCTTAATTGGAGTCCACCTGTGGTAAATTCAGTTGATTGGACATGATTTGGAAAGGCACACACCTGTCCTCTATATAAGGTCCCACAGTTGACAGTGCATGTCAGAGCACAAACCAAGCATGAAGTCAAAGGAATTGTCTGTAGACCTCCGAGACAGGATTGTCTCGAGGCACAAATCTGGGGAAGGTTACAGAAAAATTTCTGCTGCTTTGAAGGTCCCAATGAGCACAGTGGCCTCCATCATCCGTAAGTGGAAGAAGTTCGGAACCACCAGGACTCTTCCTAGAGCTGGCCGGCCATCTAAACTGAGTAATCGGGGGAGAAGGGCCTTAGTCAGGGAGGTGACCAAGAACCCGATGGTCACTCTGTCAGAGCTCCAGAGTTCCTCTGTGGAGAGAGGAGAACCTTCCAGAAGGACAACCATCTCTGCAGCAATCCACCAATCAGGCCTGTATGGTAGAGTGGCCAGACGGAAGCCACTCCTTAGTAAAAGGCACATAGCAGCCCGCCTGGAGTTTGCCAAAAGGCACCTGAAGGACTCTCAGACCATGAGAAACAAAATTCTCTGGTCTGATGAGACAAAGATTGAACTCTTTGGTGTGAATGCCAGGCGTCACGTTTGGAGGAAACCAGGCACCGCTCATCACCAGGCCAATACCATCCCTACAGTGAAGCATGGTGGTGGCAGCATCATGCTGTGGGGATGTTTTTCAGCGGCAGGAACTGGGAGACTAGTCAGGATAGAGGGAAAGATGAATGCAGCAAAGTACAGAGACATCCTGGATGAAAACCTGCTCCAGAGCGCTCTTGACCTCAGACTGGGGCAACGGTTTATCTTTCAGCAGGACAACGACCCTAAGCACACAGCCAAGATATCAAAGGAGTGGCTTCAGGACAACTCTGTGAATGTCCTTGAGTGGCCCAGCCAGAGCCCAGACTTGAATCCGATTGAACATCTCTGGAGAGATCTGAAAATGGCTGTGCACCGACGCTTCCCATCCAACCTGATGGAGCTTGAGAGGTGCTGCAAAGAGGAATGGGTGAAACTGCCCAAAGATAGGTGTGCCAAGCTTGTGGCATCATATTCAAAAAGACTTGAGGCTGTAATTGCTGCCAAAGGTGCATCAACAAAGTATTGAGCAAAGGCTGTGAATACTTATGTACATGTGATTTCTCAGGTTTTTTATTTTTAATAAATTTGCAAAAATCTCAAATAAACTTTTTTCACGTTGTCATTATGGGGTGTTGTGTGTAGAATTTTGAGGAAAAAAATGAATTTAATCCATTTTGGTATAAGGCTGCAACATAACAAAATGTGGAAAAAGTGAAGCGCTGTGAATACTTTCCGGATGCACTGTACATGCAGTACCTTTGAGATTAACAAGTATTTGTGTTGCTGAAGAAGTCTGAACAAATCTGAAAGTAAATGATGAGATCAACCAATTAGCACTCAAAACACATAAAACTTGGTCTAGATCATAAATTCGATATTTGTTTACTTTTGTTGTGCCTTTTGTTAGTACCTCTGTATATTAAGTAATCATGTAATATTTATATATATATATATATATATATATATCAAATAATCAATTATTCCTGAGTGTTCTGAACCAGATATCCAGTGTTTCACAGTGCAGCCAGTCCTTGAGATTCCTCCTCGCCTGAAGAACAAACCTGTTCCTGACCAGATTATCAAGTCAGTCCAACAGCATGTTTAACATTTTCATAAATAAAAATGTGAATGTCTGTGAACTGAATGAAAAAGAATACGCAAATGTCCCATTTCCCTGTTTTGTAAATTATTCATTTTACTTCCTTTGTTTGACTTTAATCTCTGTCTCCCTCTTCTTACACCATGTGCAGCTTCTACAAGTCCAACTACGTGCAGCGTTTCCACTATTCCAGACCTGTGAGGAAAGGACCTGTGGACCCAAACAATGAGTTTGCTGTGAGTTTTTTTTTTTTTCTTTTTCATGAAAAGATGTTTGACCACAAGGACCATGTAAGTCTTTCAGAGGCTATTGTGTGCTTTGTTTCTTGTAACTTGCATTGTTATCGGTCTGAAAAGATGAGTTTTTGTTGTTGATTGAGCAGTGATGAAGAAATGAAGTCAGGAAAATGGCCAATGATAAATAGAGGGGTTTGTGGGTTTCAAATACATAACAAAAACAAAAAAAGAGGGGAAACACTGAGGCCTATGATGGACTGGTGGGGGGAAGTAGGGATGTGATTCGCTATCCCAGGGATCATTTGGTTTTTGTACACAACGGATAATGGATTATGCATCAATTGCCACACCATTCCAAGAGATATCAAAACCTGCAACATGCACTCACCTGTTACCTGGTCGTAGCAAGCAGAAGAGTCATATAATAAGTTGAAACAAGCTGTCCGCTCCAGCCAAGAGCTTCCTGACTAGAACCAATCTTACAAAGTCTATGTACATGAGAAATGTGGAAATCTAACTTCCAGAAGATGATGGTGATCCCGATAACTGCATGAACTATTTGCTGAATGTCAACTACTCACATATAGTTCTGTCACATGTGAACAGAGAGGGGGAGGGGGGTGTCAAATTATGCTAAAAGATTGATATGCGTTTGGAATTTACATCCCCTATTGTAAACATTGTTTAGTCTGTCAACACTAGGCTTGGGTAGAGGCCGTTCAGTCTCCTCCAAGTGACAAACCATGACACAAAATCCAGCCAGGAGACTGGACTGGACTCTGCCAGAAAACACCCTGAAACCCTGCTGGTCCTGACCACACCATGTCCTGCTACCACCAGTACAGCAGTCAGGTGTTACGGCCGTTCTAGTTGGGGGGTCCATGCATCCCACTCGAGGATGCCTCATCCACTAGAGAACAGCAGGATTCCTCTTCACCCTGTGGGTCGTCTTCATTATCACCTGTGGAGCCGTACAATGCTGGCTGCATCATTAGGAAGGGCCTCTTGTGCAGAAGGACACCACAGTCCAAGACGAAACCGTAGAATGACCACAGCTAACTAAGGAAGAAAGGAGCAGCGCCACAAAAGAGGAAGGAACAAGGAAAAACTGGAGTAGATAACACCCACCCCACAGAGAAGGCTATGGATGCGGCAAACGGGACCTATACATATTTTAACCAACACAGACATACCCTGTGTCACTGTAAGCTGTACGTCAGGCCCTAGTGTCTGAATGCAAAACTGCCTTACCCATTATTATTATTTAAAACTGTCTGATCACTACCTTTTGGACCACGGTATAAATGTGATACCCTGCCATTGTTCTCGGTTGGCTTCCTTTCAGACCGACTCTCTCTCTGTGAGCTCACTGTATACTGGTATATCATTAAACACTCCACTACAGCAAACTTATGAACAGGGCTTTGAATTATTTCTTCAGCAGCAGTTAAGTGTCTGGAAAGAGTTTAATACGAGATGTGGTGTCATGTTATGAGTATTCACAAATGGCTGAGGATCATCTGCTTTCTTTTATTTTTTCTCCCTCTCATCCCCGTGTTTCAGTCTATGTGGATTGAACGCACAACCTTCACCACTGTGTACAAGCTGCCCGGGATCCTGCGCTGGTTTGAGGCTACTGACATGAAACATGTAAGTCTTTTCACTCCATGTTTGACTTGTATGTTTGCTGTAAGCTTTTGCCTCCAGAGTGTTCCCCGTTTCACCACCACTTTTAAATTCCTTTTTATTCTACATCCCCCACATCTTTTTTTTCGGTGTCCTCCTTCCCTCTGCTCTTTGTAACACTCGGTTTCTCTGTCCAGACCACCTTGTCTCCATTGGAGAACGCCATAGAGACCATGGAGTCCACCAATGAGAAGATTCTGACCATGATCAACCAATACCAGGCTGACTGGAGCCTTCCCATCAACCCCCTTTCCATGCTGCTCAATGGCATCGTGGACCCAGCTGTCATGGGCGGCTTTGCCAAGTATGAAAAGGTAAACTGTAAAGAATCCCCTCGCAAAACATTTTTCTAGGTCAGTTGAGCTACCAGTAAGAGTTAAACTGAGTTTGATTATCATAAACTAAATCTTTGGTTATGGGTCTTTATTGATATCTATTGTAAAACATTTAGAATGACCAACGAGGGCTTACCAAGAGAGGTTCTTACACCACTGGCAGCACAAACCTTTCTTGTTTAGTTCTTTAAAATAGTATAGGAACAGTGGAGTTAAACATTCATTATGTTTACTACACTTATCACAAGTTTACATTGAGTTTGGCTTGTTTTTCTTGTAGCGGCTTTCATTTTTATCTAAACAAGCACTGATTCATTGTGACTGTGTGTGTAAATTCACCATCTCTGTACTGTTTTTTAAATTTTATTCAGTGAAGGCTAAGCCACTAAAAAGTTATCGAAACCTAAGAGACTGCTTTACTGCAAAACTTAAGAATTCATTCCGTATAAAAAATCAATATCACGTCCTGGGGCATTAGAGTCTGGAGTATTCACAACTCGAAATATTATTAGTGTTCACCCTCAAACACCATTCAGTGTTATAATATCCCGCATAGGATGAGGTCAGTGTGCTTAGAAAGTGCACATGTGGGTGTAAAAGTCAATTTTAAAAGTCTGAGCAGGTGAAACGTATATCTGTGATTTACCTTAAATTAGTTTTTATTATTTCCTGGTTGTCAGGCGTTCTTTACTGAAGAGTACACTCAGCAGCACACCGAGGACAAGGATAAACTGCTGCGCCTCAAAGACCTCATCGCATGGCAGGTACTGAACTCGCTAACACACATTCTTGAATACATCTACATACCACGTATAGTGTTACTTTCATGTGGACATTCTGCTGACACCATAACATTTGTGTTTATAGATCCCATTATTAGGTGGAGGGATCTCTCTCCATGGGAAGAGAGTGACAGATGACTTGCGTCCTTTCCACGAGCGCATGGAGGAGTGTTTCAAACAGCTGAAGAAGAAAGTGGAGAAGGAGTACGGAGTGAGAGAGCTGGTAAGAACTGGGAAAAAGGGGATGAGAGAGGGAAAAAGTAGAGGAATAAGAGACAAGATGGTGTTTCTCTGTAGTCCAAAACATCTCTCTTCTGCAAGGCTGGACACAGAGTTACTGTGGTAGAGCCACACTAATTAAGCTGCAAATGAGCTGACCCAGGCGAATTTTAAAGATCAAAGTACTCACAAAAGCCTCTGAGTGTTGATGTGGGATTTGTACCTTTTACAAGCAGAACAGGGTTCTGATGGTCTGACTGGGGCTAAATATGATCATTAACCTGTAAATTGGCTCTGCCCTTCAGGAGAGATTAAACTAATAATGAGTAGGAGTGATGATATGATGTTTTTAAGAGTAACTTCACTTGCTTTTCTCTAATGATGTACTTCTGCTTTGTTGCACTGTCACTATCTATGAACCGGACTATCCCACCTGTATTGTCTTTCTATCTGGATATGATATAGTTCAACTCTCTTTTTCCAGCCGGACTTGGATGAAAGGAAGTCCACCCGTCCTCGCTCCATGCTGCGCTCCATTCGTCAGTCCATCATCTCGATCTCCTCACTGCAGGGATCTGAATGTGGGACTCCAACCAAGCTCCATGCAGACAGGTAGCATACACAAGAATGACACACGTCATCTCCAGGATACATACGTACATACTTCATATATTGTAATAAAATGGAGCTGCAAAGATGTATTCATTATGAAAAATTCATTCCAGAACAACGTGGATATAAAAATCAACATTTAACTCCTTTTCATTTTCTCACACCCTTCCTGCTTCCTCTCAGGGATCTCCCCCCCGAGTCGCCGACCTCCTGGACCTCCACCCTGCAGCGCTCCAGCGGCAGCGTGAGTGCAAGTACAGTGGAGGAGGTGGTGGTGACGGTGGGCGATGCAGAGGTCAAACTGAGAAAGAGTAAGAAGAAGAAGAAGAGGAGCAGCATGATCTTCATCTCAGAGGAAAGAGAAAGGACGAATACACTGGACAGCAAACGGGTGAGAATGATCTTCAGAGGGAGCTTAATGATGGGATGAGCGAGAAAGGAAAAATGAGGAAAGGTAGAGAGAAGGAAAGGAAGATATTCAGCTGAGTAACTGTGGAAGTGAGTTTTGTGTGATCTCTGTCTCCCTCTAGCTGTCCAAGAAACAGGAGTTCCGCAGTGACACCAACTTGTCTGAGCCAAATGAAGGAAATGTGTTGTTGACGAATGCCAACTCCAGATCCCTGCCTGCCATCACAGGTGACTAACATACACAAATACACCACATGGTGCTGCACAGTGTACTGTAATTGAGTTACACCTATAAACTAAGGGCCCACAAGGTCAAAATATAAAGTCATGACCTGAGAGGAAGTACTGTGTTTTTTCCTCCTCTGGAAAGCTGACTGCAAGGAAAAACACACACAAAGTCATGGCAGGAATATGTGTTTTGTAGTCAAGTGTATGTTAAAAACAAATTGGCAAGCTGAGGAATGTTGCAGTAATTGCCTGACCTAACACAAACTCTGATGTAAGGTGGCAAATTAGTGAATCAGTCATGTCGGTTGTCATTTTTTCAGAACTTGGCAGCAGTTTCATCCAGTTTATATTTCATTGTTTCACTTACATAACCCTGCACTTCAAAGTAGCACATCAGGGCACAATTCACTGATGTTTGTCTGGCATTCTGCCATGTTGGACCAGGCCAAGCTGAGCCATCACTGACTGTGTTGTTAATACACTGCCTCTGATTAGCACCGCTGACTACAAGCTGTACAGCCTCACTGAACAAACACACATTGCCACCGGTGTTGCCAGAGCACACGGTTCATCAGCAGAACAGCTGCAAGAACACAATTAGTCACAGCAAATCGTCTGGCTGCAGGCAGAGGCAGAGGTTCAATGTAAGCTGGTAATCAGTGAGACTCAAACACCAAAGTTGTTTCTGTCTGTAGGTCTGTCCTTGGCGGTGGTGGGGGGTGCCGAGGAGGTGGACTCCGGCAGAGTCAGGAGGGACAGTAAGAGCATGTCTGTTAGTGGGACCTCTGACCGAACAGCAGACAGACGCTCAAAGGGTGTCATTAACCTCCTCTTCAAGTCCAAGGTGAGATCAGCAGGTTTAATACAGGTTCCCACAGGTTGACGTTCAAGAATCAGTTCTACTGTTTGTGTACTGATTGGTTACATTCTGGGAAATACGCTTATCTGCTTTCTTGCCAAGACTGAGAAGAGAAGACAGATACCATTCATGTTTGTACGCTAAATATGAAGCTACGGCCAGGAGATGGTTAGCTTAGCATAAAGACAGGAAACAAGGGGAAACAGCTAGCCTGGCTCTGTCCAAGAGAACAAATACACCTGTCAGCACCTCTACCGTTTCCAATCTTTATGCTAAGCTAAAATAACTAGCTGTTGGTTGGCTTCATATTTATCGTGCAGACAGGAGTGGTATCGATCTTTTCATCTAACTCTTGGCAAAAAGACTCAGAAGTTGAACTATTCCTTTAACAGAGGTAGTACTGCAGATCGATCACCAATATCAGTCTTATCTAGATTATTCCAAGCAATGGAGCAAATGTAAAACATCAAAATCTACAGATATGTATTATTTGAACATTTTCACAGCAACACAATCTTCCAGATGAACATTAAGGACATATTTTGAGTAATTTTTACTCCTAACTAAGAGTAAATCTTATGTTTACATAATGCATGTTTGTTTGTTTCAACAGAGCTCCAAATCAGAGGATGTGAAGTCCAGTGATGCAGCCAAAGACAGCGCCAATCATTTCTGAAATCCTTTATATTCATTCATTTTATATTTGTTTCCTTTACTTATTTCTTTGCATTTATTTTACAAAGGAGTTCAGATAAACCTGAAAGCAAAACCAAATTATTCACTCACTCACTCACTCAGTCTGCCTGCCTGTCTGTCTCAGTATTGCTGTTGCCTTAATATAATTGATTTTACCTATCAATAAACGCTATTTTTGTGCCATGACCTTTTTCCTGGTAATTCAAATGATTCCCAGTGAAGCTAAATGCCATCTTACAGCTTTCAATCAATTCTGCTTCTACAAGAACGAGCAAACACAAACCATCCTGCTGACGTGCTTGATTAAAAAGCTCCTTATTATACGGTTTTCAGCAT
Source organism: Enoplosus armatus (assembly GCF_043641665.1). Classification (NCBI taxonomy): domain Eukaryota; kingdom Metazoa; phylum Chordata; class Actinopteri; order Centrarchiformes; family Enoplosidae; genus Enoplosus; species Enoplosus armatus. Next base: position 12,268,389 of record NC_092189.1, on the reverse strand, counting down.
TGTTGTGACTGACTGAAGTTAATGAGAAAAATAATAATTTGATAAAGCACAAAGGTTACCGTGTCCTCCCAAAGGACTTTAAACAGGAACACGCTGCCAAAAAGCCTTGGTGCTGATACAACAAACAAGAAAATCTAATAAATTCAAATATAATAGGGAGCAACAAACAAATGCTACAGTATTTGTTGCGAGTTTAGACGAAAGTGTTGAGCAGTTTTCCCAATCATCTAAATCATATTGTATATTGTGCATGAGTTGGAACAACCATTAGCTTTACCTTTATTTAAAATCTAGTTTAAAATGGTTTGACATTTTGGGAAATGGCCCAATAAATATGATAGTTATTAGGATTTGTAGCAAACTACATGCTGCGTAACGGTTGAGCATTCATGGCAAATTAACTGGAACTCTGTTTTTTAGTGACTGAAACTAAAGGGAGTGGATTTGAAATGGTGACTCACTTTCTCGCCAACAGTTAGATTAGAGGATTGACACACTTTCATGTCTGTATAGTAAATATACAGCAACAGTCAGGAGCCAATTAGCTTAACTTAGCATAAAGAGTGGAAACAGTTAGCCTGGCTCTGTCCAAAGGAGACAAAATCTGGAGATTCACACTAAGTGATTTATTCTTCTCAGATGATGCCATAGAAGCTGGTTGGTCTTTTGGGGTCAGCACAAAATACTTAGTATGTTAGTATGAGAGTTTCAGGCTCTGCTGTGAGGGAGTTCCCAAAGTTATAGAATACTGTGTGATTTGAAATCCATGTTGGCGCTGCTATATTCAAGCCCAGAGAGTGAGGAGTGAGTGAGAGGGAGTATGAATAATGAAAGAACAAGCCAGGATCTGAGGATCTCTTGTGGGCCAGAGGACAAAACAAACTCGTAAGATGGTGAGCTGATTTCAACTCTCTGTCCTGCAGCAAAAGAAAGAATTTGAGGAGGAGAAACATTGCAGCCTTCAGGCCAGTGTGAAGCTTTATTTCATGACTTGTGTTATCTTGCTCTCACTCATACAGGCAAGTCGGTCCTGGCTTATTCTGAAGCCATGCAACTAAACCCTTCAAAGCCGCGACAGATAGTGAGTAAGTGAGGTGGGCAGGAAATTAGCTTAAGTCTTACTTCCTTCATTGACTTTAGTGACATTTAAATAAAGATATTAGGATCAATTGTTAAGAAAGCAGACAGGCTGTTGCATATAATGAATATGAATTAGCAGCCAGTGCAGTCGATGAGGGAGCTAATGTCTCACCTATATTGGTAAAAGGTCATTATGTTAGAAAATATAATTTAGAATTAGGCCGTTTTAATGATTCGTAGATGTGGATGAATATTTCACATTTGCCCGGTGGTGGTTTTATTTCCGCATGGTTCTCTCTGCACTCAGAGGGTCATTCAGAACAATGGAGACATTTCTCCTCTCCCTTATTAATACTGTCATTATGTGGTGCCACATTGACCACCAGGCTTCTCCACAGCCAATTTAAAGTTGCAGACTAGCCTTTTAAAACTCGTGCAAAGTCCTGTACTGCAATACATCAGTCTGGAGTGTGGATCTTCTGATTAAACCATTGCTCCGTGACCAGAGAGTGATTTCAGCCCACAGACATCTATCTCACTTGTGCAAAAAAAAGGGGGGATGGATTTGGTTGGCAGGTAAGTTAAATTATATGTTGTATTTTCTTACATGGAATGAAGGCACTATGACGCTTGACTGACCAACAGATTCATACCCTTCTCAAATACCAAGACTGCCCTGGAGAGTGTAAATTTACGAAAATACTGATCGATAAAATCTCTGCTGTGTAAAGGGAGGAATGTGGAAAACATTGCATTTTAAAATATAAAATTTTAAAGTATAAGAAGCCTGCTCACGAAACTTTCAAAGATTTATTTAAAAACGTATTCATAAATATGACTCATTATTAATGGCTTGTGGCTACATTCATCATATTCATATTAAAGTTAATGACTGTGGCTCTCTTTGGAAACCTGTCAAAAACTCAACCTGCAACTCCTGCAATTATTACAAGTGTAACTTTTAGCCTCTGAAGGCGCGTCAGATTCTTGTCATTTAGCTTTTATTGGAGCTGTCATTTTGTTTGATGCTATTACTTACGTGTCATATTAATTGGTATAACTTATGTGCTCAGATGGCATCTTGCCTTCTGCATTTGAAGACTTGTCATTTCATCCAACTCAACTGCATCTTGCTAGCCAGTGTTATGTCAGTGTTCAATTACTGTCATTATATCGGTTTAATGACTATACTAAAAAAAAACATTGTATAATTATGTATTTTAAAGATTAAAAAGAGGACATGAATTGTTATGGCTGCAGTAGATTTTACACATAGAAATCAATCTTCCTTCTGCAAAAGCCCAGTGAGTACAGCTGTTTTAGGTTGAATTTGTTCAACAGAAAGTTTCAGGCACCTCTGTGATTCCTTGAGTTTTCTGTAAACAATATGCAGAAATATACAATTGGTGTTTGTACCTGGCAGATGTATATCCACTGATTAATATATGAAAGAACATTTCTATCTGTAAAACGGACACTAAAGTTAAAGCCTGGTTTCACACACAAAAAACCTGTGGTTTTGAACAAGTTTGTGAACATGTTTGTGATAAAGTCACAGGAGTATTAGAGCTGTAGATGAGGTGCTGTTTTGCAGCGCTTGGCTTCTCAGTAAAATGTTTGTTCAACTAGAATTCATGCCCAGCAGTGAAGGTTTTTTTTTTTTTCAAATATCAGATCAAATGTGTAATGATCAAATAAATTGACAGACGCATGCACATATGGATACAATTCTGGAGGCTGTGGACAGACAGCAAGAGTAGATTTGAAAGCACCTGTCTATCAAAATATAAACAAAACAAAACTGTAGCTTGTTAGCTCCCAGCTCTCCCAGAAAGCTAAAATCATGAAAGAATTCAAAATTCATTTGTTTAAAGTTGTTTGAAATGTTACCCTCAGGGGAGAGACTTACAGCTCAGTTGAACATGAAGAGGTTTTTAATTTATTTAGGGAGTAAAATGGTCAGTGAATTATAGATGCACTCAATGTGGGCTTCAATTTTCAATATCCATCCGAACGGAGCACAGCTGCACATCAGCAGGCTGCTCAGCTGTTTCAGCTCCGCTCTGTATCAGCCTGACTGGAGGACGACAGAGATGGCTGAGCAGCTCCTCTCTGTCAGAAATCATAATGAATTTCATAATGAGCAGTTGATGGCAAAGTAATAAAAGTGGTAATGTGAAAACAGGGATACTAATATCTAGCGCAAGTGGAAGCAAACTCATTTACGGCTAATTTCAAGCAAATTAAAGAAACTTCCTCATAAGCTTTGTCATTATTGTTGAAATTGTGGCAGTGCAAACATTATATCATGTCACAATAACTCAAGCCTGTAGATCTGAGGCTGGCAGCAAACTAATGAGAGTTGTAATTATGACCTTTGCCCACTAGGGGGCAGTAAAACATTGAATGCAGATTGGTTACACAGACCACAGACATGCATGTTGTGAATTCTCAGAGGAAAGAAATGTAAAGATCTTGTGTTTTTTGTGTCCGACATTGCAACAATTCTCTGAGTAACTTTCCTAGCAGCACCTCAAAGTAAAAGTGATTGAATTAAATATGTTCTGGTCTGCTGTAAAAGCAGTAGAGGTGAAGTTTTTTTTGTACAGTCAATTTGAGTGTTTTCTCACATTAGAGAGGCAAGCCACCCCTTTGAGAATAAAGGTTTCTGTGATTTTAGCCACAGTGAAGCATCAGCTACAACATTGTGTCACAGCTGCAGGGACTTTGCACTCATCCCCACTCCCAGGCAGCATCCTCTTCTTCACCAAGATGGCAGCCGTCCAGCTGAAACATGAAGGGTAAGTTATAACCATCGAACTGATGACAGGGCTTCCTCTTTGTTAACCTTCATTATGAAATGCACTTCCTCCTGTTGGCCACTGAACCCTCACACATCTGTCAACACACCCACAAGGACAAAGTTATGTATGGGGGTAAAAGGTGCTGTCATGTCAACACAAAACCTGCAGTGTTCTCCGTTAAGAGATGAGCTGAGTCTTTTATATTTGGGTTATTATACACCAAAGTCTCCCTCTCTCTCTGGTCTTGCATCTTAGATTTGACGGTTAAAAGTAGGTCGATATTGGCTTTTCTCCCTCCAAAGTTAAAATTATGCACAAGGACAGTTTTCTCATTCCAGCCGTTTTCCTTTGGTCAGCAGTGTTTTGAACTATGCTTCCTTTTTTCCAGCCAAAGTCTTTAATCTAATCCAGGCGTCTTTGGTGTGTGTTTGTGTGCAGGTAAAGGAGAGTTGGGGGTTAGGGGACACTATGAATATTTGTCTCTTCTATAAGTGTGTCCTTGGTGTCTGGTGATAATGTCCGAGAGAGTCTGAGAGCCATTGTAGTATGAAATGTTACAGTGGTATGCAAAGTGAAGCAGCTTTCTTTGTGGTTATAAGTGAACACTCACTTGGGTTTTCTCTCAAACAGACTGGGTGAGATTCTTTTTGAGTGATTTTGTGTTGTGATATGAGCTCAGTTTCACACAGAGGGCAGTGGCTGACTAAACCGCTACATAACACAACAGCTGCCATTGACAGTTAGCTCTGGTGTTGCATTGTGGTTATTGTTTTTTGTCCATGAGTAGAAACAGTACTCACTGGTAACACTGTGGCTTTAAGAACAGCTTCTTATTACTTTCAATTTCACTTTTTTTAGCCATTGTACCAGACACTTCATTTCGTCTCTAAAGAATTAAAATTAAAAGTTAAACTAGTCTTAAGTGTTACGATCCCCTAATATCAGTTATCTGTGTTTATCATTTCCATTCATTCATTTTCGGATAATTGTAATTCCAGCTCTGGCCTGTAGAGTGCAGTGTTGAAATGTGAGCTCTTACACTCTGGTTGATGGAGGAAGCTGATGCGTAACGTAAGCTGTTGGATAGCCCACACAACTAAATAAATCAAGTCTGATAACGTGCTAGTTATCCGCCGTCCTTCTCCTCTTCCCACCCTCTGCTCTTCTTCTGTCAGTTCACTGTCCTCTCCCTGCCTCCTTGTAATTGTCTAGTTCTTACTTTGCCAACACTTCATCCCTCTCCTCACTCTTTCCAGCCCATTTTGCCCTCGCTCTAATGCTCTCCCTCCGTCTCTCTGACAGGTTTCGCAAACAGCTGATGAGGGAGCAGAAAGTGGAACAGTGCTGCTGTGAGTTTTAATGGTGCTCCTTGGTAATCCTTAATCTGACAGCTCATCAAAGCGGGCCATGCTGCTCACATTCCCTCCTCTTCCTGGGATCGCTCACCAGGATGCATGTGAGTGTAATGTACTACATGTGATCTGTGCCTGCAGGCTTGTGAGTACGAGTTATGTATATATTTAACATACTGTAGCACATATGCTGTATAATATACTGCAGCACATGGTTCAGACTAAAATTGCTAAATTGCAGATGACAGCGTGCTTGAGTGTGTCACTGGATAATGGACAGGAAAGAGATGAAAAGTATTACAGTATTTGCAGACCTACTGACAGATTTCAATTCACAGTTTAATCTCAGAATTACTGTAATGACAATCGACATCTATGTGTCTACTTTCTTACTGATAACTGATAACTCACACTATTTTGTAGGAGGGGAGTGTAGAAGGGAAACACACTATTTTCATAAAAAATCATCTAATAGATAACCTGATGTCAGAGCAGATCAAGATCAGAGTTGGCCATAACAGTTAGATGAGAGGATTGATACCACTCATGTGTCTGTATGTGTCTAAATATGAAGTTAGAGCCAGAAGCTGATTAGCTTAGATTAGCATAAAGACTGGAAACAGGACGTAGCTAGCATGGCACAGTCCAGTTTAAACAAATGTGCCTATCAGCACCTTTAAAGCTCACTAATTAACTTGTATCTTATTTGTTTAATCTGTACACAAACCAAAGTGTAAAAACAGTTTTACGTTGTGGGGGGTTGCGTACTGAGATAGCTGTTTCTTAGCTGGACTTCGATGATTCGATATTGTATTCGATATTGGGAGTTATGTGTAGGACTATTTCTTGGCAGAGTGCAGTAACTTCCCTGAGTCTCCGCTGGTTGCTTGGCAACCTCACAGTCAAGTTTAAAGTGGTGAGCTTTAAAGGTGCTGGTGGTCAGCTTTTTAGGCATGCTAGCAGCATGCCTCAAAGGATGGCAATGTCGTTCGGTCAGCAACAATTGGATGAATTGGCATGAAAGTTTTAATTTACCCTGTGAAATATCTCAACATCTACTGGGTGGATTGGGACAGAATTTGGTACAGATATTTGTGCTGCCCAGACAACTTATCATAATGACTTTAGTGATCCCCTGACTTTCCCTCTAGCACCACCAGGAGGTTGACATTTTAGCTTGCCCTTGTGTTTAGTGCCAATTAGCAAATGTTAGCATGCTAACATGCTGAACCAAAGTGGTGAACATCGTAAATGTTATACCTCATAAACATTAAAATGCTAGCATTATCATTATGAGCATGTTAGCATGCTGATGTGATCATTTAACTCAAGTCCTGCCTCGCCAATCCGCTAGCATGGCCATAGACTCTTAGCCTTGTTTTTTCCTCTGGACAGAGGCAATTCAGCTGTTTTCCCATGCTTCCAATCTTCAGCTAATGGCTGCTTAGCTTAGCATAAAGCTAAACGAGCAAGCTTTATATTTACTTTGCAGACATGAAAGTGGTATCGATCTCCTCATCTAACTCTCATCAAGAAAGCAAACAAGCATATTTCCCAAAATGTCAAACTATTCCTTTAAGTTGTCAATATGTAAACACATGTACAGTATGCGATCTCAAAACTAGTGGCCTCTTTAAAGACTTGAGTACATCCAGATAGTATTCAGTATTCAATGCCATTAAATATACACAGTGTGTTGCAAACTTGTATGCAATAGTGAATGTGCTTTTCCCAAGGTGACAACCTTGTATGTCATGCCGAGTCGAAAGTATGCCTCTTAGGAAATATACAATAGGAAATAAAGTTTTGCTGTAAATACGTAGACTGTAATACTACAGCAAGAGTGAATGCATTAAACATTAATATTAAGCTCCTGTGAAATACTATAGAGGGGCAGAGTGGATGACGAGAGAAGGTTTCCCTGTTGCTAAAAAAGTAATGATGTCACGTGTGACAAAATCTCGTGTTAAAGAGCTGCCGAGCTGTATTAAGGCATATATCCATGACTAAGACCATGAAAACGGGAACAGATCTCAACCAGCCCAGGCTGTAACACTGCAGGCAGACAGAATCAGGCACTTGATTTCAACCAGACAGGAGCAGAGAGGGCAGCAGCTCTTCCTCAGTTTGATAGAATGGATGACTGGAATTGAAAGTTTGGAAAGTGGGATCCATGTCATCCTGCAACACGCTTTATAAAACTGAAACTAATAAGCATGACATTCAGAGGAATCAGCAGGGCAGGCAGCAGCGGAGAATGATGAGTTTGACATCTTAAATCGAGCAGCTAATTGGTGATGGTCATACTGTATGTGAAACTGCAATGTGCAGTGCCACACAAGTTGTGTGTGCTCTGTAGCACTAAATTTGCTATCAGATATCTCCTAGGTCTAATGGCAGTCTGTGTATGCCAGAGGCATAATGGCTGCAGAGAAGAGGAAATGGAGAAAGAGGAAGATGGAGAGAGACTGAAAGGAGAGGATATTATCTGTTGGTAGAAGAAAGAAGTAGCCAGTGGGGTGTTTTTTTTTACACATTTTGATCAAAACAATACAAAGAAATTATATTTATACTCCATCTCACTGTAGTATGCTTAGAGAATGTGTGCATACACAACACGCTTCTTGGATCAAAACAATGATATTTTGCTCTTTCTCTTTCACAAACTTAAAAAAAAAAAAAGCTTGCTGTATGCACACACACTTACACACTCATATTCAAAATTGCATTTGTTTGTCCATGACAGAGGTTGAACAATGCAGTGTTAACCCTGTCAGTGTTGACACAAGTGGGAGGTTTATTTGGCAAATTGTCCATCACTCAAAGCCGTGACCTCTGATCTGACCTCTGTCAAGGAGAAAAATCCTCATGGGCCTAAGTGGTGCTGAAGCTGAGAGCCTCAGGGGCCAGTCAAAAAGTGCCACAATGTGGGAAACCTTACTTATTTAGTGTTAGCATCATTGAATTTAAGCAAATGTTATTCAACAACTCTTACTTTGTCTACACTCTCAGCTAATTGTGTATGTGTCTTACTCCCCAAAGCAGACAGACTTCCTGGTTTCCACCAATCACAGGCCTCTATTGACCCATTGACTCGTGCTCAGGAGATGGTGTGACTAGTACTAGTACTAGTGGACTGTACCCTGGGAATTGTAGGAGTTTTACAAGGAAGAATGTTGTAGCTTATACAAAGAAACAAAACAAAGCATCACTCCCCTTTCATATTCTTAGTGTATTCAAGTCACATTCATAAGCAAACGAAGATAAATATATTATTGAAAATAAACACAAAAAGATGTAATAAAAACTATATTCTCTCAGAATCTGAATTAGTTGCTTTTTTATGTTTGTCCATGAAATCTTTCCATAAATTATACATAACATTTTTACATGGAATACAGGAAGGACAACTCATTGAACTCCTTTGATTCCTGATTTGATTTCCTCCTGCAATGGCTGCCCATCATTCATGCTATTCTTAGAAAAGTTGAAATATATTTGGCACGGGTTGTACAATTTAAGGAGTTCAATGGGTGAAGCTTCTCTGGTATAGTTTGTGAATCAAATTACACTACTTATGTAAATTGCCAGTTGGATTTTTGCCGTACAGTAGCAGCGTTTGTCAAGATGGCTCTTAAAGGGATTGTGTGAAAAGTCACATTTTGGCCATTAATGTAAAACAGTTCCAGTGATCCACAGGGGAAATGAGCATACGTCTCTGGGGAATCACCCTGGGTATCTGACTGTCCGCCCACTGATTAGGCAGTTGTCACCAGAGGCCTGGTTGCCAAGGTAACCGCCCTCTGTCACCTCCTGTTCTCATTCGCTTCCTGCTGCTCTCCACCCTCTGCTGCGCTCTGACTCTCCGACACCATCCTTGTCTTTTTCTTTTCAAAGGGCAAGTACTGGCAAACTTCTTGTGCATGCATCTATGTGCATGCATCTGTGTGTGTGGATGTCCATGCACACGTCTGTGGGTGTGTGTGTGTGTGTTTGTGCTATCAGTCACGCAGAGTGGCTACTGTCTCCCCTGGTGATGGATTGTGATGCCAATCTGTTGCAGCAGCTCACAACAAGTCTGTCAGTACTGAGCTGAAAAGACAGAGAAAGAGTTGTTCTTAATTTTCTTCCCCTACTCTCCGTCTTCTTCCCACCATTTTTCCGTCTTCCAATCTTTGTTTCCTCTGTTCTCTTTCCCCCTCAAACTGTGTTTTTATTCAATTCAGTTCAATTCAATTCAATTCAATTTCAATTCAATTTTATTTATATAGCGCCAAATCACAACAAAAGTCATCTCATGACACTTTACAAAATAGAGCAGGTCTACACCGACTCTTTATAATGTTATTACAGAGACCCAACAGTTCCCACCATGAGCAAGCACTCTGGCGACAGTGGCAAGGAAAAGCTTCCTTTTAAGAGGCAGAAACCTCGAGCAGAACCAGACTCTAGGTGGGCAGTCATCTGCTTTGACCGGTTGGAGGGATAGGCAATCCGATGTCGTCCTTCTTCCTGTATACATTTTCCTTCCTCTCATTTGCTTCTCTTTCCATCAACATTTTCATCCCTTCATGTTTTGTCCCTACTTTGTTTTTCCTCCTTTCATCTTTGTCGTCCCGTTTTATGTCTTTACATCCATCTTTTCCTCCCTTGCTTCAGTGAGTCCAACCTGGTTTCATGTCCATAATCTCCCATGGCCTTCCACACCTCTTCCACCTCCCTGCCCTTCTTGTACACTGACTTTTTGCTTTACTTCCCTTCCCTCTTCCTTACTGTTTATTTCTTCTTATGTGTGGGAGGTGAAAGAAAAAAACATGAAGAAATTGTTGCAGAGGTATGGAATGAAGGAATGAACAAAAATTGTGTTGAAATGGAGATAAGACTCAGACTGTGGCACCAGCCCACAGGATCCAGGAACGTCATCCTCAGGTGAAAATGAGGCTTATAGGAAATGTGTATTTAAGCATTTTTTCAAGAAACTAAAGCACTAACAATAACAGAGGTGTGAGACAGAGGCTGCAGTTTGTGTCAACCACAGTGTCTTTTGTTTAGTTATAGCAAAATGCTCCACACATAGTAATTTAGATTCAGATATAAATTGTACCAAAGAAACAGAAAAAAGATTTGTGGACCTGGGTGCAGACAGATACCTGACCTGTACGTCTGCAGATGAGAGTGAGATTGCTTTTGAGAGAGTGAGACACACTGCTGAGAGTAATTGCAACCTGGCGAGAGATGGAGAATAGAGAGAGAGAAGGAATTTGTGTCACGGTTTGAGTTCAGAGTCACACCCTTTCAAATAGCTCCAGGACATCCAGATCCAGGAGTGACGGTCCCTGAACCTCAGAGAAACCCCCCTCTCCATCTGTGTGTGTTTGGCTGCCAGATGGATGCTGAGCTCTGCCCAGCCCATATCAGAGCTGTACAGACCTAAACTCACAGCTAACCTCCTGGAACTGTCTGCACTGCAGAATATATTCTCCCTCTCTGGGGTCCTGCTGCTCTTTTTCAATTTCATTCTCACTAAACTGTTGTTTGCTTAGCTTATCGCCAAATTAAAATGACATTTGTAATGTCTGCAATAAAATTTGCCAGAGAGGACATAGAAATCATAATCATAGCAATATGAAAATGTGAAGAGAACAGAAAATACAGGAAAAGTAATTTTTAAGTCTAAGTTATTGTGAATGCAAAATACAGTATGTGCTTAGCCTACTTAGCCACTGGGACACCCAAAACCTGCAATTCACTTTTCCTTTCATTGTCCTTTATGGTTCTCGCCCTCTCTCTCCATTTGCGTGTTCTTCTCTCAGCAGAATGGTAATTGGTGTAAGAGTTTATGAAGGACTGGCAGGTCTCGCAGGACGGCCAGTCCTCTGTTTGAGTCTAATTAAACACAGCTTTCTCATCGGCGCCCCTCCTTCTCCTCATCCTTCTTTCTTCCTCTCCTCCCTCTCACGTCCCTGTGATGCACAGTGGGCTCATTAATTACTCTGGAGCTTACAGATCAGCATGCTCCGTCTCAATGTCATCCAGTGTAAGAGCATACAAGCACACATGGAACTGTACACAGTAACACTGACACTGTGTTTGCATTATTATTCATGAAAGGCTGCTGACTAAACTATTGTATGGTTTTTTTTTTTACTCTCGTCATATGCTTTTCTCTTGCATTTTCCCATAAATGACTGTCTGTGTGTGTGTGTGTGCCACTTTGAAGTGTCACCATCCCCTGTTCTCTTAGATCGAGATGCAAGTGCACAGCCATCTCTCATCTCCCAGACTGATATCTGACAACCAAAAAGATAAAAGGAAGAAGATGCAGAACAAAAAAGACACCAACAAAAGAGAGATGCAATTACTAGCATGAGTAGAAAACACTTGAGACTGAGTCACAGTTTCAGATGTTTCAAAGAAATACATGGCAAAAAGAAAACTTCTTCTGAATTAAGTGAACTTTGTATCCAGAAAAACTGCCAATAGGGTCGACAACAATATAAGATTTCTTCTCACAGCAGAAGAAATACACTATATCACCTTAAAACTAGTGAAAAAGACTTAAACAGGTTTAAGTCTGTTTAGCTCCATGAAAACTCCAGAAAATCCAGTGAAATTTGTCAAATCCGTACTCTATGTTACCCATTCAACAGGTCAACGCATGTTAGCCAACCCTACTCCAGACCTGGGTTTGACGCGGTTTTACTTTGACATAAATGGGCTCCTCAATGTGCTCTTGAAGAGGTTGACGGGTTGACGGGAAGCCCGGGTGTGTGATGGGTCTGATCACTAAGTCCATGTGGGATTTTGCTTGTCGTGTAAGTAGGTTAAAATTCTCACCCCAGTCTGTCAAATCTGTAAATTGATCCAATGGCTGCATCAGACAAATTCTGCAAGTTGTTCCACAGTCAATATGTGCAACAATGAGTCTACATGACACCACAAAGGTCCAGGACTGGCCTTGTACCTCCTCACTTTATGGAAACGGAAAGGAAGAAGGAAGAATAGATGCCACTGTATCTTATCCCTCCAGACAATTATCCACTGTCTGACTTCTTGATCCATGCTGGAGTGTCTCGAGTGAAAGCTTGAGTCTTGTTAATGTGTTATATGGTATACTACCTCTTGATTTACACGATCTGTCTCAGGGCACCAGTGTCAACAAAGTTAACTAATACTGAGTCTCACATGATATGGTTATGAACATTCTGTATGTGAAACTTAAAGATAACAGCTTAGAAAAACTGGTCTGCTTGTTTTGCTCTCCAACTAAAAGTATTTGATGTTTGGTTCATAGTTGTGTTCGGGTTTGGATTTATGCACTTTGGTTATAATCATATAGAGATATTTGTGAGAACGTACATGAAAGTACTAAAAATACTTTAAGGAAGTGAAAATTCCTTGGCGGCTATGGGATGAAAAAAAAAACGTAATTATCTGCTCATGATGTCAAAATAATAAAATCTTTGAACAAATCTCCCACTGAGAACAAATGCATTACTGAAGAGAAACCACACTGAGAAAATTGATATTAATGCTTCAAAAATAAAGCAGATCGTTGGTTATATCAGGAGTAAAGGGGAATAAAAGGAGGACTCAGGGGGAGCGTAAAAAAACACAAAACCTCGAAAGAGCTGGCTCATGATGGGATCAGCAGGAGACCCCCACCCCAAGACTGTCTGTTTTCTTTGAATTTCTTGCCAGAGGTGAAGTTGCAATGTGCCGCAGTGGAGCATCTGAAAAGTCCTGCTGAGTAGAGGTGGTAATATCAGAGCAGAGGGCTGTTTTTTTTTTTTACATTAATCAGATGATACAATGAGTTGACCCCCCTGGAGTTCCATTTAGCCTCCTCCAAAACTTTTGCAGTGATAAAAACACTCACTCTGCCACTGGGGAGGGAGTTGAGCTGCTTACAACTTGGAGATTCACAGCACCAGCACGGCAGACATCTTTTAGTAGGAGAACCACAGGTGTTATTAATAACCTTAAGGACCTTAATTCCATTTAGGTGATCCAGTTAAGGAGGCTGGCTTACTGTTGCACTCATTAATGTTATTAGTTGCATCTGTGCTTTTCTTGCTGTCTGTCTGCTGTGAAAAAGGACTGTGATATGAAGCTGCAGAAAATAATATTCTTCGCTTCTTCCACTGGAGATTGGAAGGGGATAAAGAAAAGTCTCGAGCATGTGTCACCGTAAGTCACCAGATTTAAAATGTGGGAAAAAGCTGAAGGGGTGAGGGAGAGAGAAAGAGATGGAGTAAGATGTCTGAGTGTCTGACAGCGAGGAGATGGGTAGAGAGGGATCAAAGAATGACATGGTGGTGAACAGAAAAATGTAAAAGGCAGGTGGCAGACTGTGTGAGAGAGGAAAGCTGTGAACAAAATACAGAAAGTCTTTTGAGACAAAATGTGTGTGTCTTGGCTCAAGTGATTGAGTGACATTGAACCAGGCATAGAGATTGTGTGTGTGTGTGTGTGTGGGGGGGATAAATAGGAGAGTAAAAGCGTAGCAGGACATCGGCCTCTTTGAAAGCAATTATCCTCGGAGCAGGCGTCGTCAGATTGGTGACAAGATATGTCGGCCCTTGCCAACACATTTCGTGAACAGGGGATCAAATCTGTGATCTGACAATGCACTTGAATTTCAGGCCCCAATAAATAAAATAATACCACTACCACAAATAAATGAATAAGGCCAGATTCAGAAGCTAAGAGAGCAGGTGGTGGAGTGCCCTCTGGCCATCCAAAAGGAAAGCAGGAGTGCAGAAAGCTTTCTAGCCAGCAGTTAGGACAGAATGAGAGATGGGAAATCCACAGAGAACGAAGAGTGAACATCTCGAGTAGACAAAGGTAAGTTTTGTCTTATTAGGATTTTATAACTGTCCAAGTCTGAATAAGAGACTTAGGTGCATATATTGCAAATACGTGATTTAAAAGTTTGTTTGTTTTGTATTCAAGAACGAGACAGTTAAATATTCACAACAGTAGATGTTTCCTTTTGAATGGAGCAAGTAGTTCATTTAACAGTGAGGGGCAATGCACACCAACATATGATATGTATCAAAAAAAAACCACACAAGGTTTTCTATGAAAGCCTGCCAAACCGGACGTGAATTTTGCAACAAACAGCAATTTTATCAAATTGATTAAGTTACTCCCCTGCACACCATGGCCACTGTACCATGACTTTTTCTGTCTCTTTTGTCTATATGATGCACCCGGTGTGTGTTACGGGCTTCAATTGGCACACATTAAATGATGTGACACTGCACAAGGCCGGTGTGTGATGCACTTAAGGCCCAGTCACACCAGAAAGCAGCATAGTGAAATTCATCTATGTTAAATAGGCAGTGCTAGAAATTACACCCAAGCAAGCCAGGAACATGCTAGTGCTAGTCATTAACAACAGCCCTCCGAGCTCCTTTCTGTTTTCTCTATACTGCACCGTTTACTTCCTCCGCCCTTAGCATTGTGTTCTCAGGATTGTACGTGATTTCATTCAGTACAGAATTATTGAAGCGCTATCAAGCTAGCTCTCACCATAACAGGTGCAACAAAGCTAACAGGTGAGTGAGCTGTCAATTAAGCGCTGTCTGTACACGCCCACAGTCCTGAGAGGAGGTCTAATCAGCCAGATAATTGAAATCACCTGTGTGGGTGTTCCGTGAGACTGCTGTGTTGTAGAGTGTGTTTTTGAGCCTTAATGTTCCTATAGGCTTTCCTGTTGTTCATCTACAGTGTGTCTGCTAGAGCTAATCAGCCAGCCCAGTTTAACCAACATGGCTCATGGACAAATGGATGGGATAGAACCTTCAAGATGTCAGATGATGGTAAGTCCAAAACGTCTTGCTAACGTTAGCTAAATGAAAAACAGAAAAAAGTTATGTCTATTACCTCAGTGTAATTTACCTTACTGTAACTTCACAGCTGAATGCACTGGTTGTTGTCTTTCAGCATCTACCAGTAATTAACTACATCTAAAAATGTCATTATTTTAGTTGGAGATTTAGTTTTTTAGGTAACTGTTTATTTAAATGTTCTGTATGTAGTGTTGCTCAATATGTTATGTTGGGGTGATGAGGGAAACTTCAATAATACCTGCAGTATAGTTATTTGTTTCTCTCTTTCTGAAATCTTTTGACCACAAATCGCATGCGTCGTGCTAGTGCTTGTAATATGTCTGAATACAATAACTAGATTTCAGCTTTATAATGAGAGTTTGAAAAGTGACAAATGTTATGTTAGTATCTTGTTGAATAATTCACCAGTAAGTCTTTCCTTTTTAAAAAATCACTTCAGGTATTGTAATGGCAGAACAAAGCTGATTCAGGTCAAGCATATGGGTTAGTTGTGTAAGCTATAGTAGTGATAATAATATCAATGAATGCAATTCCATTTAATATTTTTGCTTTTGTGTGTTTGTCATGCAGAAGGCATTATGTAAGCAATTTCACACAGAACAACGTGTTCCTTTGAGATAAACAGGATCAATACTTGAAAAGTGGCTGAATCTATCAGCAGAATAAGATCAATAACTAATTATATCTGGGTAAGCTTATCTTAGATGCAAACAGTGTATCTCGAACATGCCTATCGGAATAATAAGTGACGGGAAGACCATTAACGGATTTTGATTAGGTTTCATGAACCCACAGGATACAAAATTAGCTCAAAATTAATCAATTTTCAGCTTTTAATTCAAGTTAAAAGATTAACCAAAACGAAGCATTTAACCTGTTAAACCCTTAAACCCTTGAAAGAGTTTCATTACCATGACCATCCTCACCAAACTTTTCATCTTTCATTATAAGAACTACTCTGGGTAAGCGAGGGAATAACATCAGTAGATGAGACGCTGCATCCTCTGTAGATCACAGATACCAGCCATGCTGTACCGCAAATCAATAGAGCTGACGTTCATATCCACTGGTGGATCAGAACTACTGTGACAGTGGGAGGAGATGGAGACAGATTGCATCGTTCCCTCTCCTGGCTCCTTATCACAACAGCCACACTTATCTACTCCCAGTGGAATGATGTTATTAGAAGCCTGAGTGAGCGACAGGAAGAGAGACAAATGACTGGAAATGCAGAGAAGGAAAACTATGAAAGCTGGATAGATAAAAGTTTAGAGCTAAAGTCATGAATCAGGGATTAAAGTGCTGATAGTGGGAGAGAATACAGAAATCGAGTGTTGCTATAAATAAAGCAAGTGCTGGGTGTTAATCCTCATGTATTGACTGTCTGTTTGTCACCTCCAACAATAGCAGGTTTGTCAAATATGTCGACCGTGGAAACAAAAGGGAGGCATAAATCAGTGCTACTACTGTAATAGTTTTATAGAGGAGATGTATTTTTGAGAGGGTCATGACCCCGTTAGTGCCCTTGCCATCACCCGTCTTTTTCTTTCACATGCTCCCTCGATAGCCGATTAGTCCCACTAGAGGAAGTCCCATCTAGAGTACATGTACGAACAAATGATGTGACACCTAGTCTTCAAACAGAACTGACTATACTGAGTCACCAGTGTCATGAGCCGGATCAGTAGCTCTTAGCAGTGGAGCTCCCTTCGCTGGTGACTGAGAGTGCTGTTGTTATCTCAGCTGTAATTCACAGTACATTACTTCCGAGGTAAAAGCTTACTGAAAGACCTCAAAAGCCACAGAAACAATCATAATGTGATTACTTTATTGTAGATAGTTGGTGACCTTTGTTGCATGTCATTCCCCTCTCTCTTTCCCTTTCTTTGTTGTTACCGGTTTACTATCAAATATAAAAAAAGTGACTTCAAATTTAATCATCAGTATTCAAAAGTCATGAAAACTATATGCATTATTGTATTCACACAACTAAAACCATAGTCACCAGTAGTACTGAGTTTCAACTCCATGTCTTTAATAGCAAAGTCGGAGGAATTTTCCATACATTTGACAAAGTTCTTAAATGCTTCTTGTATCACTAGGGTAACCGATCTGGAGAATCCCAGATTGTCTGTGGGGTGAAAAACTATTACAACTCTTCCCTCTTGAAGTGGCTGGTCCTTGGCTGAATCACATATCTGCAAAATCCCCAGTTGTGTTTTTGTCATCTGATGTTACATTTTTAGGAAGGAAATTATTTTAAAGATTCAGAGTGATTTGGCAAAATTTTCTTCCTTAAATGTTTATATACTGTATATTTAAAGAGAAATACAGATTACTTTTTCCAACAAAACACATATTGTGAGTTAAAACTGCATTTTCTGCTGAAAATGATCTTACAGAATCTGAGGGTGCAGTTACACTTTAATGTAAGTTGTAGTTTTAGTACAAATAGAGAACCATCTGTTGTGTTTCAGCGCTGTTTGATTTTAGCTGGAGGATTGTTCTCTACGATCTGGAAAAAAAAATCTGATTTCAGTAACTGAAATATAACTGCAACAGCAGCAGTGTACTTTTGAGTTCAGTATTTTGAAACATTTCCCCCTGGTTCTGAAATTAAGCTAAATTTGAGAAGCTTATGTGCCTGCCTTTAAGTTTGTGTTTGAGTGTGTGTTTGTGTGAAAGAGAGTGTGTGCATTTGAAAATGTGAACACAACATCCCTGTTGTTGATGCAAATTAAATCAATCCTCTGTGTTTTCCGGAGTGAAGGAATAATAAAGTAATACAACAGTGGAACTGCACAACAGCTGCCAAGTGAAATTGGAAGCGTGCATGTGTGTATTAAATGTGTGTACACCTGGGGACTGTGTGCGCCTCAAATTGCTTCATTCCTGCTGATGCTAAAGGCTTGTCAGTCATGAGCCAAGAGGTACACAACAGAATGGTACATTCATTTTTCTCACTGTCAGGTTGTTAACAGAGTGGGAAGGTTGTGACAATGGAGGTCTCATCAATCCAACAGAGACGACACCCACTTTACAAAATCTCATTTATCCCCGCAAAGCGTGGCCACGCAAAGGACACAACTCAGTGTGTCCTGAGGGGGTTCTTGTGTTTCTGTCCCTGTGAAGGTCAACAAGGATCAAGAAGATGAGGAAACTCCCTGAGAAGTGAAGACATTTACCTGTACTTTACATTTTCAAAGGGCTTTTGTAGGGTTCCTTAAAAGCTTTAGATTAGAATTAGTTGTTGAACTACAGTACAAGAACATTCAGATGATGTATGTACACCTACACACATCCTTCCTCTGTAAAGTCATTAATGTTGTTGTGCATCATGACTGTAGGAGGCGTTTCCAATTGATGCCTAGAGTAGCCATGAGTATGAAACCTCAGTACTTTTTTGTCAAATGCTGAAAGCTGGAACTGAATGTCCGGTCAGATTCATCACTTTGTCTATTTATTCTTTGATCAGATCATTCCTGATTTTAAGCATTATTTAGGCATTATTTAGGCAAATAAGTTTATTTCGGCAACGTTTTTGTGCAAAAGCTTGTGTGTGGACAACATTGGGTAAGGATCAGTTTGTTTGGGAAAATATTCGCTTTCTTGCTCAGAGTTAGATCAGAAGATCGATAACGCTCTGATATCTAGTTGGCCTGGCTCACTCCAAAATATGCCTACCTGCAGCTCTAAAGCTCATTAATTAACACATTGTGTTTTCATGTTTCATCTGTACACAAACCAAAATGTAAAAACAGTTTTACATGGTCACTGGTCACCAGGAAACAGATCAACATGTTAACTCTTTGTAAAACCACAACTTGTCGTTTTTACATTTCAGTCTGTGTACAGATTAAACAAACAAGATATACATGTTAATTAATGAGCTTTGGAGCTCATTGGAAGATTTTTTTACTTTGCACAGAGCCAGACTAGCTGTTTCCACCTGTTTCTAGTCTGCTAGCTAAGCTAAGCTATTTGGCATACATTGACAGACTTGAGACTGGTATTAATCCTCTAATCTAATGCTCGGCAAGAAAGCAATTTAGCCTACTTCCCTAAATGTCCTTTTAACTTAGAAGTTTTGCTTCTTTTGTTAAACGTAAAACAGGATTACAGAGAACAGAAAAATATGTTCATATACCATATAAGTTAGGTATCGAAAAAGTATTGTTTTGGTATTGGTACCAATACTCAGCTCTAGTTTTAATGATGTGAGCCAACACACAATAATCATAACCAGTTTTTCAGTGTCACACAGCATCAGCTATGAATGATATTTATGTGTACTATCAGTTTGTGTCTACATTATGCTGCTTGAAATTAAATATAAAATGCACATGTTTTTGAAAGTTGCAGAGAAAATTAGGTCCCTCTAACATTTATTACTCTGTATTTTAATCCTGCAAACTAAGTCACTGTCCAGGAAATCATTTGAATTCACAAAATGATTTGCCTCATAAATCTTAGTGTATTTGTAGACTTCACTTCCTGTTTCATAACAACCTGACACTAATATGCTGTTATGCCTTTTATGTTCATGTTTGCTTTGTTAAACTGATATTAGTATGAGGTATTAGGAAGAAAATGTGTGCGTGTATGTTTCTGATGTGATGTGTGTTGGTTACCTGACGGTGATAATGGCTGTCATAAATTACCAGTGGGTCCTCATAGGGCCTGATAGCTGGTTAATCAGCTGTTATATTCATCTCCAGGGGGTTTATGAGCTCCTACAAATGATTATTACAGGTGTGTGTG
This sequence comes from Enoplosus armatus, assembly GCF_043641665.1. Taxonomy (NCBI): domain Eukaryota; kingdom Metazoa; phylum Chordata; class Actinopteri; order Centrarchiformes; family Enoplosidae; genus Enoplosus; species Enoplosus armatus. The sequence continues at coordinate 12,248,535 of NC_092189.1, read as the reverse complement.
TGTGTGTGTGTGTGTGTGTGTGTGTGTGTGTGTGTGTGTGTGTGTGTGTGTGTGTGTGTGTGTGTGTGTGTGTGTGTGTGTTCGTTTGTGTGTATGCAAATGCTGTGCAACTTTTCTATAATGGATGGTAATGACTGGAATATGTGTCTGATCGCATTACCTGTTAACCTTTATATCCTGCATACTGTGGTTTGTGTAATGTCTTAATGCTCGCCCTGTTAATTAACTCCTGGTTACATTTCTTTACATTTGGCTGCTTTCCCTCCATATTCCTGCAAGTGAATGATGAGGTTGTCAACCAAATCACTCTGTGGCAGGGTGTTTTGATGAAAAGTAATATAAATTCAAATATGTTTGAAGCAACACAACATATTATGTCAATTAAGACAACCTACTGTTTTGCACAAGCTCCAAACTACTCCAAGACAGTGAGAGCGACAGCCAACGCACCTGTGGGAAATATAAATACAGAGAGAACAAAAGTGAGATTCAATAAGGATATTTGGGAACAAAAGTTAAATAGAGAAAAAGAAAGAAAAAACAAGTGACTTGACAAAAGCATAGAGTAGTTTTATTTAGTAGTCTGTATGTGTGTGTTTGCGTTTCTGATTTAACGTTTACACACTGAGTCATAATGCCAAGACAGGCTTTATGTGTTTGCAGTAAACTAATGAGCAGTCAACCTAACGGCAGCCATGGCACCCTAACTACAGAGCTGACATTGTGTTGTTTGTGTTATCTAATCAGTTGATGGCTTACCAATGCTTTGCTTTCATATTCCTCCCTCAGGGATAATAAGCCATTAAGGTAGCTTACTAGGGGGAAGTGCAGCTTGTAGTTGAATGCTGCTTTTTTTATGCAGAGCAGTTACATCAGTATGCACGCTGAACATTATCAAACATTTAGTTTTACACACGTAGAGTGTGCAGGTGAATATGCACAAAATGATGCTAACATGCATTTGTCTGTATAAAGACAAAATTTATAAGACAAATGCATGTTAGCATCATTTTGAGCTTATTCACAAAATACACAAAAGCACTTGCAGATACTCCCAGTCATTAAACATAAAGTGCATGCCTGTAGAGACACACACACACACACACACACACACGTGTACAAGCTACACATTCATCTTCATTAACACTGTGATTAGGAAATGAGGCCTGGGGGTGTTATTGGTAATACTGATGCTGCTGATGTCTTTCACTCTATCTCTTTCAAATCAGGAGATATGCCCCTTTCATCTTCTCTGCTAAACTATATCTGCTCCTTGTGTCTCATGTCTAAGTAATACAGAAATCACATTAAACCTGGCTGACATTAGACCAGACAGACCAAGGCCCTGAGTTTCTCTGTGATGCTTATTCATCTTAGGAAAACCATTCGCATTGTGTTTTATGCTGGTTTTGATGTATTGCAGATGGCTAAAACTGAAGTCTGTATGTTTCTTTACATTGTCGCCCTTTACGAGGCGTTTAGAGCTGTGTGCTCACAGTCTTCCTCTCTCTCCAAATACACATACTCACATTCTGTTAAAGGAATAGTTCAACATGTTATGTACGCTTTTGAGTGCTTTCTTGAAGAGAGTTAGATGAGAAGTACCATACTCATATCTGCATGCTAACTATGTAGCTAGAGCCAGTTAGCTTAGCTTGACATAAAGACTGGAAACAGGGTAAAACAGCTAGCCTGGCTGTGCCCAAAAGTAAAAGAAAACCCTGTGTACCAGCACTTTAAAAATTAACTAATTAACACGTTATACCTCATTTGTTTGATCTTTACAGTGTAAAAACATGGGGGTTATGCCCTGGACTATTTCTTGGCGAAGTGCAGTGACTTCCTGGAGTCTCTACTGGTTGCCTGGCAACGTCACTGATGACGACAAGACACCAGGAAGTTACAGCTCCTGGCTAACAAATAAAACCACAACTTGTTGTTTTTACTTTTCAGTGTTTGTACAGATTACAAAAGACATAACGTGTAAATTTGTGAGCTTTATAAGTGTATTTCCCAAAATGTGAACAATTCCAATTCTACAGTAGGGGCGTTAATTAGTGCTCCCTGATTGCTCCATAGTTATTCTAATCACGTTTGGCTGTATTCTACACATTGTTTGAAGATGAAAAGCATAGCATAAAAAAAAGTTAATATCTAACAACACTCAAACATTCTGACAAACAAGTTTTTCAAAATTTTCTCTGTCAGTTTATTACTATATTACTATTACGGGTTCCTATGTGAATGGACTATTGTGAGCCAAAGTTTGAACATTTTTGAGAGATTGAGAGATTTGACATTAGAGATTTTAGTATTCCTCTTTTTCTCTGCGCTTCTCTCACTGGTTTGAAGTAGGCAGGATTCAGTTGGAAAAAAGTGATTTTTAACTTTAATGGTTGTGTATTTTGTTATAAATATAGAATTATAAAGAAATACTAAAGATTTAAGCCAAGTCTTTAAATGTAATTTTTATGTGAGAGTGCAGGCATGCCTAGGACTTGAAATTGAGCATTTCTTCTGTTATAATGAACACACAAAGTCGTACAGGCATAGTTTTCAGTGTTGGAATTTCTTGTGAAGGACACAGTTGTTGACAATTTCTTAATAGTTTTTTCTATTGTGACTCCTTTTAGAGGTTGTCTTTGTATTTTGGGTTGAAAAAAGATATTTAAAAAAGTGTACAGAAAAGTGTAGTTTTAACCATGGTTCAAATATCCTCATCTCTCTCTATGGAGACAGGGTGTCTAACAGGAAGTGTACCCATGGAGATTTGGGCAACAGATTTAATTTAATGCAGATGTGTGTTTTTAATGGTCTGGTAAACACGCGTCTGTTATTGAGGAGAATCACACACACATAGAAACACATAGAAACACACAGAGTAACTATGGCCACCAGTTTTACTGTACATAGTGATTTCTCCCCTTCTTAATCTCTCTCTCTTTCTCTCTTCCTCTCACAGGCTGCCTTGCCATCTATAAACATGTTTTTAATATGAGCACACTCTTGCTTTGTTTGTGCAACCCTGCTCAATTTCCCATTCATATGTGATCACTCTTCATGCTTAACTGATAAAGGTAATTGAGGCTGCCAGCTAGCTTTGGCTCCGGTTTAGCAGCACAAACTGGAGCTGCCTGCAGCAAAAACTCCTCTGCTGATCAGAAATGCGATATAAAGGCACGTTCTAATCATCGGTGCAGTAGCACAGTCTTTATTCTATTTGCTTTGAGGTTTTGTTCATCACATAATCTTTGCTGAAAATTTAATGCTCAGGGTAATATGCTTAAAGTTCACACAAGCTCAACCGATGCCAAGGTCTCTATTCAGGGTCTACTGTACTGTATGTCCCTGCATACTGCTGCTCATTGATTATAAAATGATCGCTCACAATGTCGCCATGACGATGTGATTCTGTGTGCTTTGATGCTTTGACAGCATCCATGTATCCACGTGTCAAGACTGAAAAGAGTGCTGATTGGATAAGGCAGAGCACATTAATTGATGCACTGTTAAATGCATACCAAAATCTGCACACAGGATACTGTAACAAAAGTCTATTTGTGCATTTTGTATGTTTCTGATGTGATGTGTAATATGATTGTGCATGATTTGATGTTTGATTAGATAGTTTTAATATTAACACAGCACTTGCAAGTACGGTTAAGCTCAATCAAAGAGTGTCAGCTAAGTATAAGAATAAATAAGAATGAATAATGATAAATGCTTTTGTAATATACAGTTTTTCTTTCCTGGACCACATGGAAAACAAAATGATTGGGAGATCAAGTGTAATCCTTGCACAATGATTCACTTGTGATTCTGTCATCATGAGCTTACATACTGTATCTGTAGGAAGCTCAAGCAAATAATCAGCCACTACTCCAAATATTTGTAGATCCAAGTCTTACTGCAAGAGCCTCTGTGCTTTTCAAAATCAATATTTGGCTGGAGCTCCCTGCTCGGATCAGATACTTTCTGAACCTGCATACCTCTACAGGTGTTAACACAGAGTTTGATGTTGATTTTTCCTTCCAGACATTTTCCCTGAAAAATGAAGACGAATTTAAAAAAGAAAATGGAATGAATAATAATAAATTAAAATTAAAATTAAAAACTCTTTTTGCAGTCTTTTCATGTCACAGGACACAAATCACTGGTTGAAGCCATCACTGAGTTGCAGTCCTTTTTCTCCACGAGGACATTTGTTTGCCAGGTTGATCCAGGTTGATTTTTTTTAGGGACACTGTATATTTTCCATTAAACACGCAATTTGTTTGCAGGAAGGGATTGAGAGTGGCAGTTAAATTCCAGAGGTATCAGAAATAGTTTTTAATGAGAACGTGCAAGAGTGCAGACTCTGGTGACTACAAGAGCTGTTGTATAACTCTATTATTGCTCTCATACATAGTGCCATTTATCACCCTAGAAGGCTGTGATTGGGTTCGTGGGTTCTCCGCTTCTCATGTGTTTCATGTCTCACTTGTTTAGATGGTTCCTGGACTACTTCCCCTCAGAGTGATGATGCTATATATACGCACACACTTGTCTGTTGTCCATTCTCACCTGATATGTTCTTTAGTGCGGGGAGCTGCGACACACACACTGTAAACTGACACGTCTCTCTCTAAAGGGGCTATTTGTGTTTATTTTCTCATGGGAGTGTTTGTACTTTTTTACTTGTTAATTAAATTTGGCTGAAGTTTGAACGGGAGAGTTAGGATATGTGTATGCGTGGTGTGTGTGTGTGTGTTTGGGTGATGATGAGACAAAAGAGTACATTTGAGTGGGAAGGGGGAAAGGACAGGTTGTGAGCGGCTGCAAATCATAAGTCTGTGATGAGTGCTAATGAAAAATTATTCCGGCTGAAAATAAGATTGGACGGGAGACAAGACACTGCAAGCGCCTGTCTTATCCTCTCGTCATTCCTCCCTCGTTCTCCTCTCACTTCCTTCCTCCCATTATCATAAAGCCCTTCCATTTCTGTCTTCCCTCTCTCTCTCATTTTCTTTGAAGGCCACAACCAGATAAAGAGGAAGCAAGCAAGAAATGAGGGTTTCCTAATACCCTTGAATGTGCTATTATATTTATCAGGCCTGGAGACCAAGCTTGACAAATTTAATTAGCTTTGAGGAAAGACCCTTTCATTACTCAGTATAACTACTGAGAAAAAAAAATGTTTCTCTGTTTGCAGAGAGGAGCAGCACTCCACTTCCTCCTTTGATGTGGTTTAAAATCGTCTCTGTGATGTTCTCAATGGAACATCTACATTGTTGCATTAGCGAACAGTGATGATTCAGAAAGAAATTACTGCACGCTAATGACTCCTATTGTAGGTGCAAGAATGGAAGGTGAGGTGGTGAGTAGTAGTAGTCAGTTATCTGAATGGAAGGTCTGAGGATAGAGGATGTTGTATGCTGTACAGATTGTTAAGCCCCTTTTTTAGATATTGGGGTATATAATTAAACTTGACTTGACTTGACTTGAATGATGGGCAAATTGATCAATTAGCTTAATATCCCTCATGGTGTATTTCTTAAACAGTAATAAATGGATGTTTTAGGATAAGAGAGTAATGTTGCAACACCATGATAGTAATCATGCTTTCATTGGATGTCAGAAAGTTTCACCTAATTGTATATTTAATGTCCAAACAGACTGGATCTTCTTGAAAGAAGAGAAGAAATATCCACAGGGATGCATCTGGACATATGGTCTGCATCACATATACATAATGGAGCGGTGAGTGAGAAAATAATTCATGGCCTGTCTAAACGATTTTAATAAACTTAAACTTAAGACCCTCATCAGCAAATGGAGTTTGCTAAGTTTTGAAGGTTCTATCATGTGATAACGGGATGTCGTACTCTTATACATCACATGAACATGCTTCCATACTGTGGCCACATGATCAACGCCTTCTGCTAATAATGTAGAAGGTAGTGAGTGGACTTTTTGTCTTTTTGTCAAACTACTTTTTCAAAGGTCAAGAGTGAAAAGTTTTTGCAAAGGGTGCTCATTTGCCTTTTTAAGATAATACAGAATCATGAGAAAACATTATGCTGGCTTTTGCAGTGTAAGAGCAGTAATACATAATATACTTCTCAGACTATTAGTTTACATCATCCCACTGAACAAACACTTTTAAAGCCTTCAATCCCCGAACAAAGAGAGTCACTAGATGACACATGTTGCTGTCGTAGGTATTTGCAGGAGACGCTGAAGTAGCATGTCGGGTAATTCCCAGCGTTCAAGTAAATATACATAAGAGACTATTCATTATTTATTGTGTACTCAGTGATTCTGGATTACCTGGTGCACTCGCTGACATCCAATTCAAGACAGATCCAATAAGTGAAGTGTAATTTTCACTCATGCTTCCCTCTAGCCGTGGCCTGAGATCATAAAGATAACGGACATCTGTTGATCCTCCTTCAAGATTCAGTACGATATATTTTTATATAAATTTAAACTATGGTAAATAAATTTCTGTGTTGTGCAGAGTCAGAAAGGAGATGCAGGAGATTAGCTGTCGCAGTCACTCTCTGTCTCTGTTGGACAAGGCTGAAACACTGAGCAATATAATGTATGAGCTTGACTAAAAGACGAAAGATGAAGTGGACTAAAGTTTAATTTCCAGCTCTGCAGGGGTAGCCTGAGTTAATTAAACTTTGCGTCTTGTTTAACACAATTTAAATAATTTATTAAGGCTATTAGAGAGAGGGAGGGAGAAGGAGGAGGAGGGGGGATTCTCTTTCATTTTATCATCCTGAGAGTTATTTGTTTTCTTTTTCATTTCCTACAATCAAAAACGTTTAAATTTAACAACAAAGAAGTGAGTGATTCTCTGAAGTCACAGCCAGAGCTTTTAGCAGAGCTGTAAAGGGGGGTAATTTCTGGTTCTTTGGAGGTTTGCGGATATTGGGGAAACTACTGTGCAATATTTCATATGCAAACCTTGCTTTGACCACAAAATGAGCTGTTACACTCTGATCTATATGATACCTGTACTTGACATGTAAGACATTGGTCCCAGTTACTTATGTGTGCATAATTGAAATAGCTTTTTGGCCTTTTAACCATGACCTCAAATTGTTAAAAATGTCATTTTAATAACTGAGTGGATCTCTTACAATGATTAAAAAAACTGTTTCTTTGACACATTAATTAGTAAGTTTTACTGTATATATTATTTAGAAACTATAAATGTTTGCATTTCTTTTTAATGCCGTCTGGTTTGTTTGAGGAGGCACAGGAACAGTTTGTCCCTGATAAATGCTGCTGTGTGGCACGGAGGATTAAAAGATCGCTCTCCTCTGAGGGAAACGACAGCCGGCATGCCTGAATGTGTGTGTTTTTGTTCACACTCTGAGAAGCTTTTCTCTCTTTTAAAATGTCAGAAGTTTGACGTCCTACAGCTCCAGCCTCTACAGTCATTATTACTTGGCTACTGCCTTCTCTGTCAATCAATACAACCTTTGAAAATATCACTGTGTGTGTGTGTGTGTGTGTGTGTGTGTGTGTGTGTGTGTGTGTGTGTGTGTGTGTGTGTGTGTGTGTGTGTGTGTGTGTGTGTGTGTGTGTGTGTGTGTGTGTGTGTGTGTACACAACCATGTACTTCGCTCTCCTCCTCGCCTCCTTTCAACCCCTGTCTCTCTCTGACAGGGTGTCACTTGTGCTGACTGTCTGATGAGAGGTGAAAAATGTCATTTGAAGGTCAAAATGTGCGATTTGTCGCCTCTCCAGAGGAATTATGTAACATGTTTACATCAATTTAGAGAATGGGACATTTGTTTTGATGCAATGAGTTTTTGTGTTTGAGAAAATGATTGCAAGCTTTTAATTGATGTTAGCTGCTGCAGTGGTTTTGATTATATTTTAGATGCTGTGTGGTTTACTGGGCGTGTGTATAAATGTGTGTGTGTAAGCCTGTATTATAACTCCAGGTTGAATGGCAACCATGTTTCATGAAAACATGCTGACTCCCTTGTGATGTTATCAACAGTAACACGGTGAAAATAATTAGTTTCAGCAATGTTCAGAGCCACCAACCAACCTCACAGGCAAATACACAGCTATACACACCAAACACACCTGCCTTTCTTCCTTCCTCCGTTGTTCATTTTGCAAATGAGGTGAAGTGTCACTGAAAGACTGTGATAAGAGACAGTAGGATGCATAAAGTAGGCGACAGGGAGAGAGAGACACTGTGAGACACAGTGAAAAACAGAAAGAGAGAGAGACAATGTGACAGAGACAAGTGGCTGCTCTGCGCCATGATAGATAAGCCAGACAATTCTCATGCAGCTCCTCATATCTCCTCTTATGCCTGATTGTGGGGACAGAGTAACCTTTCAGAAACACCCCACCCGCCCCTCCCTCCTCCTCCATCTTTATTTTCGGCCTCCAATTTAGACTCGAATACTGAATCTTTAAATACACTGGGGGAGTATCTGGATTTAATTCCTCAGGCCTTGGTCCAGCTCTTCAATGTTATTCCCAATCATCTTTTCTGCTTGTATTGAATTCACTATAAACCCAATCACTAACAATGTTCGAGGCGATCTCGCTGTCAAGAGCCTTTGGGGACAAGTAATGTAGTTGTGGGAGCGAGGTGGTGACGGAGAGAGACAACAGAAATGAGAAAATGAGTTTTTGTATATAATCTTCCCCCATTAGTAAGTTGCCGCAGTTTGCTCCTCCCCTGTTGCCGTAGAGGAAAGTAAGATTGAGTGGAGGGAGCAGATGAACAGAGGAAAGTAAATTGGACTTGATTTCATTTGGGAAAACTCCTCCCAGCTTCCATTACCTTTGGATGAAATGTTTAGTTACTATGTTTCAGGAGATTAGCGGTTATCAATGTAATCAATATGGTTTTCATTCTGTTCTTATTCCCTTGTCTTTCACTACTAAAAGGGAGTTTTGCCTTGTGTCTCTGCTTTCACTGCCCGGCTCTGACTCCTGTAGATCACAGTATATGTTGTCTGCTCAAGAAGAAGTCTCACATACTTAGGTTATTATTTTCTCCTGCTTTCTCTCCCTCCCAGCCTCCTCCCTGCTCCTGTGTCAGAGCTCAAATAGTCTAAACCTTCACAGCGCGATATCATCCATATTTTACACGACACCCTGCCTTTATCCACCGCTGTCATTTTCACCCTCCAAACTCTCTCCTTTCAGTCTGGGGGCACATTGAGGAGAATGAGGAAGAGGAGGAAAAAGGACAGACTGGTATGCCATGTGAATGTCATGAAGAGGGGAGGCTGAAGGGGAAGCACAATGGAAGCAGAAGAAAGAGGGAAAGTGGTTGAGAAAAGGGGCAGAGGCAGGAGAGTTGAAAGGAATGGAAGCAAAATGCAAAGCCTGTGTGTTTGTCTTTACTTTGTGTGTTTATGGGAGTCCTAAGAGTCCTGCCCCGGTCTATGGATGAGCACCTGAGCCCAATTACTTGCACAAGCCTCCATTTCCTGTTTGCCTGTGAGGGGAAACACACATAAAAAAACACCTCTCTTTCTCTCTTACTCTCTGCAAGTAGAGAAGCTGGGAATAACCATGAAAAAAACATGTATATTCAAGTTCACAGATACTTTTTCTGAACTCATCCAACTTTTTCTCTCCTGATGCTGATTCCAATACAGAGTACCAATCCGACACCAGTGGTCTATTTCTCCCAAATTCAAAATCTTCCTAACTGCATCAAAAGCGTTTGAATAAGTTTTGTGTAATATAACCTGAGGCTAAGGATCTCTCTGACACTAAAAGCTGAGTCGGCAACCCTCTGTGACTGAATAAATGCAACTGATAGCAGAAATATTGAGTTTAATAATGCCTTTGACAAAGAAACTTTATTTAATGTGGATTGCTCTATACCCGATCAGCTCGGTATCTGCACGAGTGCGTGATCCCTACTTCAAGTTTGTTTTAATGTTTCCAGAGAAGTTTCATGCTCCTTTATTGTTTGAGAAAACTCTTTTACCTTTTAGGCTCATAAAACATTTTCCTGACACCTGACAGATCTAAAATAAATAATGCATTGTCACTTTTGTCATTTTTGAGATACAGGGTTTTCATCTGACAGCTGCAATTTGTTGTGTCAGATTCTTTCTTTTGCTCCATTGCTACACCTACAGTACAAACACACACACACAATCCTGTCCTGTTTAACGAGCAGGAACGTCGACTGAGCAGCAAGTTGGCAGGATAAACAATGCTGGTGTTTAATGGGGGTTTACTTTGGTGAAACACATTGAACACACTGTGCAGATCCTGTGCTCCCCCTACCTCAGACAGACGAGTCTTCATCATTAACTCTCACACTGTGCTCATAGAATAAGACAAGTGCACACAGTACAAGCTGGCGTACACCTCTCCAGATATATAGACTGAATTCCTCCTCTTTCTCCTTCACTTGTCCTGTCACTCGTGTTGTAAATAACTTTCAAATCCATTGCAGTAGTACATCCAAGCAAAATTCAAGCCCCCCAAAAATACAACTGTTTCTGAAGACTTCCCTGCATGCTCCCTTTTTGTTAATCTGGCTACCGTTACAGTCTTCCTAAATCCTTTTATCCAGTATACATGATAAGAAACCTACAAAAGACTCAAAGTTGTTGAAGTTATCTCCATCATAATGTTGCTGTCATGTGAAAATCCTGCGGGATTGGGAATGTGACCAACTGAAAGGATACATTTGTCAAAAGGGGATTAAAATAAAGTTTTTTTTTAACACATGGAGAAGCATGTAATTCTTTAATATATATTCAGAACATAAAAAAAACACCAAAACTGAAAATATAAAATATGACAGTGGCTGGTAGATTTCAGACACAAAGTAATGACTTGCTATTGAGTGGCAGGTGAATTTGAGCATTTATTTGTCAGTGGTTGGTAGATATTCACATTTTAAAAAGTTAATTTTACACCCTGGCAACAGTACAGTACTGTGTACATATGGAGCATTGCGTTGAGGCAGAGCAACGGAGACCTGCTTGCATCAGTTGATTGGCATCAGCTGCCTCATTCATGCTTCACCATTAGTGACCCACATGTACATAATATATGCAGCTTTGATTCATAAGATTTGAGAGTTCCCTCGAAGAGCAGCAACCTTTCCTGTCAAATCAACTATATAGATATTTGCTATGTCTCTGACTGAGCTACAATATACTGTACTAATTGAAAAAAATATTTTATTTGAACAACCATTATTGGACGTGGATGTACAGTTATATTTGTTCACTTATGTTTAGTTATGTTTCACAAATGTTTAGTTAGTTAGAGCAGAAAAGCTCCCTCAAGAATCCACAAATCATACCAAGGGATTCTGCTGGGAGCACTAAATCCCCTGTCCTATTTGCCTAGTAAACATCCAGATCTATGAAAGACAGGATACAGATAACTTCTTGACATCATAGCATAAGCCAGACGAGTGCAGAAATGTTTGGACAAAATACCAGGAGAAGAATTGGATGAGCTGCAGCTATCACACTGCTGTTTGCAGAAAGATTAGAAGAGTTAAGCTGCAGTCACACCAGAATAGCTAAACTGACATTTAAGAAGCTTCTGTACATGCTGGAGGTTTGAATACTGCACGTTTTTCCTAGTCAGCTAACAGGAGACGCTGATGTGGCGCATAATCTACTGATGCCAGCAAACTGAAGAAGCATGCAGGCAGCTAACAGCCAATGAGCTCATGCGTGCAGAACATCAGTGTTATGTTGTAACTGTTAGGGGTGATGAGTGCCTTGCTCAAGGGCAAATGTAGTGGCAGTTGTGGGGGAGAAGGATGAGTTTATTGTTCCCTTCTTCTCCCCAGATTCCCCTGGTGGTGTGGGGATTCAAAATGGTGACCTGTTGTTCATGAAATGATTTAAGAATGAATTCTTGATCCTGTTAGCAAGGCATGGAGAGGTAAAGCTAAACCAGTAGCTCACAGAAACACGTCTGTAATATGATATGCTCCATGCTGTCAGTGTTTGCATGTACCATTTCATTATCGAACATATCCCTTCAGTGTCTTTCATTCAAATGGCTCCCTGGCTGCTGACATGATCATTAGCTGGCACTGACAGCCAATATTTCCGCTCATTTAAATGCCCGGGAAAAAGTAGACATCTCATTTGAATTTCAGCAGTCATTGCAAGTTAGTTTCTCACTCTGCCAGTTAGGCAGTGGAGCATTGGCTGGTGCAGTCGCACCTCTAGGTCTGTGTATGTGAGACCGTTATTGAAGCTTGGCATTAGTAATGGGGTCTTCTCCTGAGAACACTGGCCCTGCAGAACTTTGAAACAGTATTGGTGTATTTAAATGTGTTTGACTATATGCAATAATTAGCATCAGTGTGGTATGTGGTTAAATTTGAATGTGAATGCATTTTAAATGTAAGCCTCTTTTAAGAATGAAATGGTTTAGGCTGATTTCATTGTGTATCCGTGTACAACCTCTCAGTTGATGCCTTGAGCGAATGATTGAAACGCATGACAGAGAATTATGGTGATGGGACGGACCTGCTTTATATGCTAATTAAATTGCTTTAACTTCCAAGTCAGCACAGATGAAGCATGCTAAGATAAATGCAAATTCACATACAGCCAAACATGCAGTCTGCACTTATAGTAAAGCATACAGCATTAGGTTTGTGGATAGAAAAAAAAGCTATTAGTTAGGCAATAAAAATGATTTTACTGACTAATGAAATCAAGAGGTAGTCATTTCAGAAGGAATTTATCTCATTTTGTTGAAGGATAGCTTTTCATAAGATCCAATTTTGCTGTAGATATTATTCCACTCAACTAGCGAAGGAGCTGGAAAGTATTAGAAGTGATGCTCTGTGCGGTTTCCTGACAGGTGTAGGTGCAGTCTGTTTGCAGTTCACTGTACTAGTTAAAATGAAATTAAGATTGAAACAATTGTTAAGAGTTTCTTGTTAATTATCTAGTTTTCATATTTCTTATTCATCAATTAAATGCATGCAATGGGCTGTTGTCTTTTAAAACACGGCTGGCTGTCATGGAAAAGCACTCACTCTAACACCAAAGCCTTGTGTCACTTCTTCACTCCTTTGTTCAGAAGTGTGAAAAAGAAAATGTAGCAAGCCACTTCATTCTCTCAGGACCCTTTTTCAATTTGCAGCATGGATTTCCCACGGCTGTCAAGGCTGAGTGAGACTGAGATGAAGGGTTTTGCCAAAGAAACCTGAGGTGTTACAAGCCAGTAGTAAGGCTTGTGTAGGTTCACCACAAGGCTGGAGGGGGATGTATTGTGGAGTCATTTACAGTTCAGAGAGACGCTACAGGTGGGGTATTTTGTAGGGAGACATTAAAGTGATCCACCCCAAATTTATCCTCTTAGGATCAATTACTCACCCCTGTGTGCCGTGTGAAAGGTGGCTGTGGAAAGTTGGTGGTTTGTTCTTTTACTAAGAACAACAACTGTAGTTCAATTCTTGTTGATTATAATGGATTGAAGTGATGACAAGTTTTCATGATGCACAAACAGAAGGGACATGGGGACTGAATAAGGGAGGGGCTGTGTTGGTTTGTAGTGAGTCCATTGGGATGAAGGTGAGTCTGTCTGCAAAGTCCATTCAAGAATATCATGGTGGAAATGCTGTCTAATTTGTTTCTTTTCAAAACATTGGCAAACTGTCTAATTATATCTGTTCACTGTGGATGTTTTCCATTTGTTTTCCATATAGCAGCCCCTGGTGGCAATTAAGGGATTTATGCATTTAGTAACAAAAGAAATTTGGCTAAGATTGAGGAAACATTGGAGTTAACTACAGCATTGTTGAGGTATGGTAAAGTGTAGACAACAAACCACTTATTAAAGTGGTAACAAAGGACACAAACTCTGGCTTTCTGTGTCAAAGTTGAATGCTTTCTTCCATCTATCTCTTCAACCTCCACTCCCTTACATTTACCTGCGTTATGAAACTGTCACACTGTTTGAATTTGGACCTGTTATACACAGTGTTTTTAATGTACCATCAATGAAACAATCAATTTAGTGCTGAAAGTGCTGTAAAAAGAGTATCTTATCTGATTCATTAAATACAATCAACACACCATTACAAGCTCATGACTCAACATTAAAGCTATGCTAGTCACAGCATATGCTTAAATAGTAAACGCAGTGTTCCTCTTACTGAAATATTTAAGTGGCACTCAGCTTTCAAACCAAATCAATGGAGGACATGACAAAAAGGAGCTTGTGTAGTTGACTTAGTTCTTTAACAAATAAACCAATGAAAGTCCTTATATGATTTTCATTGCCAGTCATGAAAGTGTTTCCTCTAATTCTGTGTGAGAAAACAATGTCAGAATCAGAGTTTTTTATGTCCTGCCTTCAGTGCACAAGGTCTACAATGGATATTTTGTTATGTAAGATTTTTGATGACTGATGTCAGTCAGCCAGTTCCTCTAGACACTGTAGGGAGGCTACAGTGTCTAGGGAGACTGTGAGGGAAGCTAAACGACTGTACTCAGAGAGACTACAAGACCAGTTCTCCTCCAACGACTCTGCTTCTGTGTGGAGGGGGCTCAGGCAGATCACCAGCTACAAGCCAAGAGCCCCCAACTCTGCTAACGACCGACGCCTCGCCAACAGCCTCAACGACTTCTACTGTCGCTTTGAAAGACAATGGGACAGTCCTGACACCATCCCCCACACCATCACCCACCAGCTCCAGCCCAACAGCCCCAACCCCCTCATCACACCTGGGGCTGAACTCTCACACCTCCTACCACCACAGCTGCCCCCCACAGCGCCCCCCACTCCTCCAGCATCGACACCTCTGTCTGTCCTTGAAAGAGATGTGAACAGACTCTTCAAGAGACAAAACCCGCGAAAAGCTGCTGGACCAGACTCCATCTCCCCATCCTGCCTGAAGCGCTGCGCCGATCAGCTGTCTCCGGTGTTCACGGACATCTTCAACACCTCACTGGAGACATGCCACGTGCCAGCCTGCTTCAAGGCCTCCACCATCATCCCCGTCCCCAAAAAGCCAGGGCCCACAGGATTAAATGACTACAGACCCGTCGCCCTGACCTCTGTGGTCATGAAATCATTTGAACGCCTGGTCCTCTCCCACCTCAAATCCATCACAGACAGTTCGCCTACAGAGCCAACAGGTCTGTAGACGACGCCGTCAACCTGGCTCTACACTTCATCCTCCAGCACCTGGACTCCGCAGGATCCTATGCCAGGATCCTGTTTGTGGACTTCAGCTCTGCTTTCAACACGATCGTCCCGGCTCTTCTTCAGGACAAGCTCTCCCAGCTCAACGTGCCTGACCCCACCTGCAGGTGGATCACAGATTTCCTGTCTGACAGGAAGCAGCACGTGAAGCTGGGGAAACACGTCTCAGATTCGCGGACGATCAGCACCGGCTCCCCTCAAGGCTGCGTTCTTTCTCCTCTACTCTTCTCCCTGTACACCAACAGCTGCACCTCCAGTCACCAGTCCGTCAAGCTCCTGAAGTTCGCGGACGACACCACCCTCATCGGACTCATCTCTGGTGAGGATGAGTCTGCCTACAGGTGGGAGATTGACCACCTGGTGACCTGGTGCAACAGCAACAACCTGGAGCTTAACGCTTCAAAGACAGTGGAGATGGTTGTTGACTTTAGGAAGAGCGCAGCCCCACCCGCCCCCATCACCCTGTGTGACTCTCCAGTGGACACTGTGGAGTCCTTCTGTTTCCTGGGCTCCATCATCAGCCAGGACCTCCAGTGGGAGCTGAACATCAGCTCCCTCATCAAGAAAGCCCAACAGAGGATGTACTTCCTGAGGCAGCTGAGGAAGTTTAACCTGCCACAAACAATGCTGGTTCACTTCTACACTGCCATCATAGAGTCCATCCTCACCTCCTCCATCACCGTCTGGTACGCTGCTGCCTCCACCAAGGACAGACGCAGACTGCAGCGTATCATCCGCTCTGCAGAGAGGGTGATCGGCTGCAACCTTCCATCTCTTCAGGACCTGTACTCCTCCAGGACCCTGAGGAGAGCAGGGAAGATCGCTGCCGACCCCTCCCACCCCGGACACCATCTGTTCGACCCCCTCCCCTCTGGCAGGAGGCTGCGGTCCATCAGGACCAAAACCTCCCGCCACAAAAACAGTTTCTTCCCCTCTGCAGTCAACCTGACAAACTCTCACTGACCCCCCCCCCCAGAACACAAACACAAGCTATACGTTATATTAACGTACATCACCCCTGTCCCCACTGCGTTACATTAACGCACCCACCCCCTACTGGACACTTTATCTGGACACTTTACTTTATTCTGGTCACTGCACTGTTGTTATTTATCTTATCTTATTCTTATTTTAGCTTTTATATTCTACTTATTTGTTATCAAAACAATAGCACCTTCAGACCACAGCAAATTCCTTGTAATGTATGTTACTTGGCAATAAACAGTTTCTGATTCTGATTCTGATTCTAACCATGTACCAACCTGTAGACAAGGGACTTTTATTTGTTATTATGAAATGATGAGTTTAACTTTCATGTTGTTTTAGTTTTAGTTATAGTTTTATTTGCATTGTCATGAACATTTGTGATTTCTTATCAAATATTCACGTCTTGCACACAGACGTTTAGCCTGTCCTGCTGTGCAATCAATAATGATTTGTAAATTAGACTTTCATTCAAGTAGACACAGAAGTACACCTTCGTTTAAAATCAACCCTGGTGGTTTGTTTACTTAGCAGGGGGCCTCTCACTCGATGTCTCTGTGGCTTTAATGCCCCCCCCCCCCACATACATCCAGTGCTCCAGCTGTTCAGCTGAGGGAGCAGCCTCAGAGCCAGAGACAGTGTTGATCCTCCCAGCATAGGCCACTGGTGAGGATAATTGATGGCAGGTATTACTCCAATGATCCGCTCTGCATGGTGGAATGAAACCACATTCCCCACTTTACATGGACTACCAGTTGGAGTCTGTGACAACTCTCACCCCCAGAGCGCAAAAATCAGCAGCTGCTCCTCTGTGAAAACACTCTCTAATTGTCAGCAAGTGATACGTCAATGCACATTCACTTAGAAAAAACTGATTGTTTTAGACTCACTATTTTATCATAAAAATGTTTTTGTAAATCCTTACTAGTGTTGGACTAGATGGTGGCTTAAGAATTTCAAATTAAAGAAGGAAATGCAACTTCACTTGTCCAGTCTTCATTCAAAGAAGGTCACAGTTTGTTTTCAGGAATGCATGCTAGAGCTTTACACACAAGAGAAAGACCTGAGTACAGGGAAATAATGTCAGTTGATATTTTCTTTTTTCTCTCTGGGCTGAACAGAAGAAAATTCACAACAAGCATCAACAGTGACTTTGACCTTTATCCCTTTGTCCTTGTCCTGCACATGAAATTAAAACATTTTATTGAACTTGAATTCTTCCATCTGCTGAGTTTGCCTCTTGAAAGGCCAGGTACAATAATGCACACATACACACACACACTGCAAAACCAGCTGAATCAGAAACACTTGCGACCACTTTCCATAATGACTTAGAGTCATGTGTTGAGGTGGGAATGTATTGAATGCACTGAAGCAAGGAGAGAGGATATGGATTTCTCTTATTTCAATACATAAAAGTATAATATTAGTAATGCTCTTTTTTAAATAAATGTATATGTCAGCTAGATGGTTGGGCTGCATTATGATATTACATTCCTGCTGTATGGGTAAATAATACATGGTAATTACTGTTGACTGTATGGGGGACTTCTACAACTCAACAAGAAATAATATTTTCTCAGCATTTATTTGCATGTATTTGTGTGTGTGTGTGTGTGTGTGTGTGTGTGTGTATAATCGGTGTGGTTCAGACACCTGCACACACACAAATGTCTGATATCTTTAATAAAAGCCAGTTGGCAGAATACCTCATTAAATGCTCTGTCACAAGTCATTCATCAAACCCTGGCAAGCAGACATAATAAAAGTTTTAAACACTTCATTGCCTCCCCTGTTGCTCTGTACCAATAAAATATGCATAGGGTATGGATTGACTCCAATATCTGCCTGCTATTTCAGTCTCAGCTGTAGAGGACCTTACTGGTTGGAGAAGGAGAGAATGAAGTAAACACACAGAGCAAACTAAAGAACAAATCTATTCCTTACCATCGTCTGCTGGCCTCAGGGGAGTGCTGCCCCCAGTGATGGCATGACGTGTCATTGATCAAGTAACCAATAAAATTATCATGAGGTCGATTGGGGGGTGAGAGTGATTGGCTTTCATGCCCTTCCTCCTCTGACACATCAACACTGATTGGCCTGTTGATGTCAATAGGACAGGAAGACAGGATGCTCTGTAGCCTTGTTTACCTGTGACTGGTGGTACCATTGTATCGCTATTTTAGCCTCATTCAGTCACTCACCTCAACAGTGAGGTCTAATTAGAGTCAACAAATCCAGATCACTGTTTTTTCCACCATTTTGTCCCCTCACAAAACAATCTCACGGCTAAATATTTGTCCACCACTCCAACATTTGGTTAAGATTAATTAAGCCAAAAATGATGAACAAGCTGAAAGAATCGTATATTTTTTGTGTCTCTTACATGATTGAAAGCATCCTCTACTACTTTAATCTCTCTATAGGTGATGTCTCAGAAGCACTGGATTTGCATATTCTGGCTCTTCCAAGAATCTCCACAACGTTTCCCCAACGTGCCTCCAGTTTCAGTGAAATATGCAGTTTTTTCTAATCCATTCAGGCTATGAAAATACATTAAATGTATATTTTAAATGAAACCCTCTATAATCCTAATAAGTATTTTATTTTTTGTGCAGCATGCGACCAACTCACAAAAAACCTGTGACCTGATGGAACAGTGACAGGAACTAAATGAGCCGAGGGAGAGACAGTGTTTGATGGTAAATGAATGAATAGAGGACCCGAAAAAGAGGGGGACAGATGCAGAGATGAAACACTGCGACCCACTGGATGATTGATTTTTGTCACCCTTTCTACCATCTGTCATTTGAACTCTGTCATTTGAACTCTGTGTGCAATCCTGTTTCCTAAAAATGATATTCACACGCAACAATATTTGCATCAGCAAATGTGTTTTGCAGGAAATGAAATACCACCAGGATTACATTTTTTATCAACATAACAAGGAAACATTTGCATTTTAGGCAAGTCTTGTTAAGGTTAGCGAAAGAGTGTGGTCAAATATTGAGGAAAACAGTGCTAACTCAAAAAATAAGACTGAACTTCTTCACTCGTACCAGAACCAGAATCTCTTTCTAACCTTGACCAAGTGTTTTACAGGCCTAACAACACACTGGAAGCATGACTCGTTTAGTACATCCATGTGTGTCGTGTGTATGCTTCATCTGCGTACATGCTGTAGGTGTGAATATATGATATGCGAGCTTGAATTATCTACTACTACTTGCCTTTCTGTCGGGGTGCATGAACATACATTAGGAAATGGAGTTTGTCTCTGTCATCTTTCCTTGTGCATGTGACCTTTTTTTCTTCTAAAGAACGTGTTTTTTTAAAGGCTTGGACTGTGTGTACTGAAGCACATGAAACTGGAGAAATGGATAACAGTCAGTAAAGATGGAATGGTAATCTGTCTATACTTTGTACTTTCATTTGTGATTTCCCATTTTCTGCATCTACTAGAATCTACTAAACCAACAGTGTTTTCCTACCTAAAAATGTAACCCAGGTGACTCCATTTTAAAGCCGTTGGTAGATGAATGGCAGAGATTAGTCTGTCAAAATGGACAGACCAATGTTGCGGATCCATTAGAATATAGGGCACTTTCTATGGTCAGAAAGTGGAGGCCTGCTGTGCTCTCCATACCTGAAGGGAACGGAGGTAATGAAGACTGCATGAACCTGCTGGGACAGCAGGGTTGCAGCTTTCCTTCTTCAGCCAACACCATAAACAGCTTAGGGCATCATGGACTGTCAGCTCTTTCTGATGGACTCTCTGTCTGGATGCCATAGCTTTGCTGAGGCACACACCTGTGAAATGTGGAGCCAGGACTGTGAATCTTTATTCTATAAGTCTTTGTTTCCTCCAGGGCAAGCGGTAGCTGGCACATCTGCTGTCTGCTGTCACCAGGGGATGGAACCCCCAAAACACCATGTCCAACAGACTAGACTGACTTAGCTGCCAGAGGGTTCATCAGAGAGGTGCTGGGTTCTCTACCAGATGCAAGCAGCTAGCTGGTGATGCCACTGATGGGGGATGGACACAGTCTCCTGTACTGATGTTGACAGTTGAAAGCAGGACCTGTAAAGAGGAAGCTGTCACAGCAGATCTCAGTGTTTCTGTATGTGTTCTTCAATCAGGTATGATACCATCTGATTTGTGGGGTCTGCATGTTTTAATATGAACAGTGAGAGAAGAGTGTTTAATGTTTGGGCAGCCAGAGGAGATTGGAGGAGTGTTTAATGTGACCCTTCTTGACCTTTGTTCTGTTGCAAGATGTAATTCAATCAAACATCTCCATCTCTGTCTTCCTGCCTTATATATCTCTGCCTGTCTTTCTTAAACATACTAGGAATACAGTATCTTCACTCAAACATTTTGAGCGGACATACAATTCAGTGTGGTGTTTGACATATTAAGTGGCTGCTACCTTTGCTCTGTAACACTCATTTCACACTGAACCACACAGGACAGAAAGGTGCTGCTGCACTGTTCTCTGTTGATTGAAACTTTCAAGCACGTAGCTTTTTTAAACACCTCCAATCAGTGATTCCCCAGCAGGAGTTCTGCCTGTGACAGACAATAGAGAAAACTGCTGTGACATCAGTGATTGGGGTGAGGCCAGAAAATGTCAACCCATAGAGAGGCCCTGCCTTATGAGTAATTCTATTGTTTTCAATATATTAAAGGATCTATTTAGAATGGTTTGCAAATCAGCAGTGGCTCACTTGTGTGAAGCAGGAAGATTAATGGTCTGCCTTGGACAACTAGAGTACAACATAATTGTTTCACTTACTCACTAAGACACAGGGTCCCTTCGTTAATACTGGGCTTCTTACAACAGTACTTTCAATACAGTGTAAGCTTGGCTGGTTGTCAAAACAAAAAAATAGTCTGGATAAAGCTTTTTTTTTAAAGTAGCTTATTGTAGCTTTGAAATCACACACATACACTCACAACAAGCCTTTTCTACTACAAAAGCTCAAAGCAATATAACACAAGAGGTGCAATGGCAGATGCACACACACACACACACACACACAGATGGACAGCCACTCACTCAGTGCCTCTTGACATTCACTCAACACTCCATGTACAGTGGTGCACAGTCCCTCCCAGTTCTCATTAATCTCTGTATTAACTGTGGGGTCAGATTCAGATGGACTTCAGCAGTGATAACACATCATCATTAGATGTTTCCCCACTCAAGGTCACCAGGTTTGAATGTGTGTAAAACATACAGATCCAAGCCCAGGCCAGTGTTTTACTGGAAGTTTGCCAAAAGGGAACCCACAGTCTTGAGTATCCAGTATAATGAAAATATTCATTTTCATACATGTAATTAAACCTGCTGAGCTGTTTCACAGTTTTTTTCCCCCAATTTGAATCCTATCACTCTAATGTGGCGAAGATGTGAAAAGCTGACGTTAAAATATTTTAATGGGCCCTTAGTTTCATAATTTCCCAGAGAAGAAATTATATCTACTTTATTTCTTAAAACATTTCCTGGAAACGACTTTTATGTCATTTAGTTGAGCAATTTCAAGCTACTGAAGTGAGCCAAACGTAAGCAGTGAAACCCTGAAGCGTATAAAGATTTACATAGGGGTCAACAGCTGAACACATCAATCTACAGTTTTTCTTCTTGTGTTTTTGTTACTTACAGATAAGCAATTCATTATTTTTTTTCTTTTTTGCAGCAGTTGAGGTTATTAGTTGTTTCAATTCAGGAAGGACTCGCCAAGCCAAAACAGTTCCAGTATCCCTGCACCAGTACAGCAGACAACGCCAAACCTCTGCACAGCTGGGAAAGTCCAATCTGACTCATTTGTGGATTCCATTCAAAGTCTATGCATCTACAGATGGAGAAATACTGCTGCAGTGTAAATAAGACTGGAATAGTGAAATGCAACACCATGCAGCCCATCCTCTCCCCTCATCAACTGTTAACCCACTGACCAGTAGCTACTGACCAAATGCCAATCATGTGTGACCCCCATCGCATGACTGACATCTGAATTGGGTTTCCCCATTTAAAAAGTAATTTCTTAAATACACAGAGGGTGCTGTTAAGAACAGCAGTGAATTAAGCAGAGAGATGGTGGCGATTAAGTCATTATTACACATTATTATTATTAATTCATATTTTTCCTGACAGGTGGCTGTTCTGATAAAACAGATGGTTATTTTAATTTCTATTTTTCTAGAAACAAACCCAGTTATTCAGGATAATCCACAGACCTAAGGAACTATTTTCTACCCAAATGTAAACGCCAGTGTGTCATGTGGGATGTGTGTTAATTTGATTTGTTGTGATCTGTGTGTATGTGTTGGGTGCACAAATACAGGGATAGATCAAATAGCTGGGTAAGAACTGGTTATTGTCTGTGTGGGGGTGCAGGAAGTCTCCATCGTGACTAATGGGTCTCTGCCTATAATTACAAGACCACACTCACAAGGCTACACACTAACAGAGTGACATTCAAACACTGTATTATCTTCTTTTTTTTATATCTAAAGACCTTAAAAGGCTTTGTGTTCAGGTTTGTAACCTAAACATCTAAACCTACCAAAGAGCAGGCAAGGACTCAATGTATCCAAAAATACATTCACAGCAGCTACTTTAAGTTTTAATTGCTTGTTCTCTGAAGCAATAACAAGATTATGTCAGGACCAGTAATTGGCATACAACAGGTGGGCATGTTAACCCCTTCACTCTCCCTCCCTCTCTCGCTCTCTCACCCTCTCCTCTTTTGAAACATCTCTGCAACTGTGCAAACTCTCTGGGGGACATTGTTTTATAAACCAGGTTTTATCTGTTAGTAGTTGGGTCACCTGGTGCATCTTATTTTTCAACATTCAACTGTATCAGACAAGATTCGTAACATGTAATCATTTTTGTAGGTCAATGCCATGTGTAAGTTGAGCTGTTTTGTGATGTTGCCAGTTGTTCATTTTCTTCCATTTTGTAAAGGGCTGGTTCCCTGCGCGCGCACTCTCGGTGCTCTCTAATTGGTGCGCGCGCTCTTGTGTAAGGTGGAGGCTTGGCTCGTCGCTGCTGCGCGGCTCAGGAGAAACTTGTGCGGTTGAAACTTTGACAAACATGGTTAAATGTCTGTCACATAACTAAAAATATTGAAAGTGTATGTTGCTCACGAACTCTCCAAATGTCTGACGAGGGAGAGGAAAGCGACAGCGGCGAGAGAGGGCATCTCTCTGAGTCTCCCTCACCGCCTCTGTCCGACTGTCTTCCCCGAGGATCTCCTTCCACTCCGCAGCCTCTAGACCTCTTCTCCTCCGCCTCTCCGCTGCTGGGGGACACAGACTCGCCTTACCTAGCCTCTCAGGAGTGTATTCACCCGTCACCAGAGAACCGGGGACCCGGAGACTCCCCACACCTCACACCGCCAAAGTTCCACCAGGGCACCGGGGACACCGGCTCTCCGTTTCGTGCGAGGCAGGACGTGCGGATAGATGCGTTGCACGACCACTACGATGACCCGTTCCCCAAGTGGAGAGGACGAGGAGCGGCGAACGCTGAGCGCTGTCAGCACCGCGGACAGAGACTCCACCGGGCTCCGCAGCTCTCGGAGCACGGGAACCACTACTCTGTGGAGCCCATCGACACCGAGTTCAACCCCGAAAGCAGGCAAACGTGAGTCATCCTTTTATATTCACCCACAACTTTTAGATACATGACATGTTTTTTGTTACACAGACATGTTAAATAAGTAAAGTGACCAGTTTCTCGGCCTTGTGTTGAGTTATTTACAAACTCTGCAATTTGCAGTTATGCAAAGAGGCTGCTGAGTGATAGTTTAGAAATGGCAAAGCTATTCTGGGTTGAGAGAATTTAATCAACAGCAACTAATCCGCCGGGAATGTCAACAAGTAAGGTCAGTTTAGCCAGCTGCATTCACCTGTCTGTGCAGATGTGGACCACTGATGGACATAATGGACTCAGCTGGGCTTAACGGGATGTCAGGATGACATCAAAGGGACTGGAATTTTATATACAGTAGATTAGTATTACCAAGATCATCATATGTTTTTCTGTCATGCACTGCTTACATTTGAAACTGCTGTCCCATCTTAAACAGAACATTTGCAGTAGGTGCATTAGGTGTGTGTTAACCAGTCATATTTAAACTTTTTGCTGTTATTTTTACTTAGCTTGTGCTTTAATATGATGTTTCTTAAATATTTGTTCCCAAATAACTGGGAACTCTGTCTCTCTCTCACCTCATTCCATTAAGCTGACTGTGTGTGGCTGTTGTGGTTAGATTGTAGTGTGTCCCTTGTGAATGCATGTACATTATATACAACATGTATAAGTCAGGGGGTGAACGGTGTGCGAGTTTGAATGAATTAGTGTGTCTTTGGGGGTTTTCTGGCTACAACCCTGATGTTGTCCTTGTGTTGAGAGAGAACATCTTGATTGGTTCCTGTGCATGAATGCATAAGCAGTAGTCAGCAGGGATTGTGTGTGTGTATATGTGGGTGTGTTGTGTGTTAGTCTGAGTAAGAGAGAGACACCGGGGCAAAGCCATGTGACACTGAGCTGGAGCAGACTATGGAAATCCGCTTGCACAGTACATCCTCACAATGTCACACACACTAAACATGCACAGACACAGTCATAAAACCCTGAACCTCTCTGCCATTTTGGAAATGTAGTGTCCTATTTAATTTCTCTTAACTGTCCTATATGTTTAACTACTTCATTGTTACAGAAATGCTCACAAGACCATTTGGTGGTCCATTGCATCCGTGCAGATGTGCAGACACACATACAAATGGGACATAAATGGTGACACTTCATGGATATTCATGTAGCACTGCCAGTTTAGCACAGACTATCAGATTTTGAGAATGGCAGGCCTCAGTGTTGGGTCTTTGATCTTCCCTGGTCTGCTCCTTTGATACACCAGTGTTCATCTTAAAAGGCCTTGCATGTAAAAGAAGCATGTGTGCTCTCACTGATGCCTGACAAGGTTAAATGTTGGACGCCTGTGTGTGTGTGTGTGTGTGTGTGTGTGTGTGTGTGTGTGTGTGTGAGAGAGAAAGAGTGGGGGAACATGCCTGTTTCTCATTACCAGTAAAACATGGTGAGCAACTCACCTTTGATCTTAAAAATTGGCAATTTACTGCTTGAAAGAGTGTCTATGTGTGTGTGTATATGATAGAAAGAAGGGGAAAGAGAGGGAGAGGGAAAGAGAGTGTAACTAAATATTCTGCTCACGTCTGTGCGCTGATAAAGCACTAACTCATTATTTAGCTCTGTAAATAGAGTTCAAACTTCTGTCTTTTTCACTCAATATCCTCAAAATTTGATTTCAAGCCTGATTCATCTTCTTTTCTAACTGCTTAAACTGATACTAATGAACTTGGTGGTCCAACCTTAGAAAGTTCAGCTGTGGAGAAGAGGGCATTTGAATCAATACAAAACAGATGATAACGAGTTCATGACAGAATAGTAAGTGGCAGATATTGTATGAGATTTTCATTGTATGCTGAAGATGTACTGTAAGTGTTTTGTTTACATTACACTACATTTTTCAGTGGTTTTCAAGTAATCCTCCCATCACCAAGTGGAAAAGCACTTTCTATGTGGTCATATTCATTGATTGGAATAAAAACAGCACCGTTTAAAAGACCATTTGTGGGGTTTTGCTTGTTGTAGCTCTAGTTATAACACTTAGATTACTGCTGACTGTCATTCTGAGAAAACCATATGTTTCTAGATAGGTTTACTTCCCTCAGTGCTTTCCATTCATTTGAGTGCAAAATGTCTGACATAGGTACTTGGTCACAGTGGACATTGTCTTCTTGGCTTGATACCTCAACACTGTAGCTCATGGTAACAATTACTTTCTGGCTGTCAGCTAAAATTTGAACATAAGTCGTGTGACTGTGGATTATTCTTGCATTTAAATAGGTGTGCAGCTAATTCTAAACACACAAAAACTAAAATTGAAATCATATCAACTAAAAGTAGAGCCAACTGATTATTTTTGTTTGGTGGGTTAGGAGAGGGAGCTGCTTGCTTGGACAGGAGCTCTGAGTGATCTGCAGCAGCCTCTGACTTGGATGCAGCATCAAAATGAGAGTTGCGTAGACTCAGTAGCAGCTCCTTTAGGGATTAAAAACTGTTAACATGTAATCATAATGTAGGTTTCTTCAAACAGTCCATTGTCACTAAATCAAATTAAATGTGATATGGCTGCCAACACTGCTGATCCCACTACGAATCATAACCCAAATCTTTAACCCGTTCCAACTTTCAGTTCATTATTTTGATTCTCCTGTCACGAAGGTTGAATCCACACTCTCTTTGTACAAGCTGACTGCCTGCTTAGTGTGAAATGGTGGAGAGCAGAAGTAAACAAGTGAGGGCAGTGAAGCATCTAGCAAGCTATATAAACCCAAATATTTTTTCTCAGGTGCATGTGAACCAAAGCAGGGATTAAAGGTGGATGAATATTGGATTTATATTCAACAGGTAGGCAGAGAGACGACCAGGGGACGGAGTTTGATGGAGGTTTATTTTGTAATACATAGTAGAGGGAGCTCTTCTTCCTGTAGCATGACATCATGTTGTGCTACACTTGTGGTAAATAAAGCTAGGTGGTCTTGGTTGCAACAGTGGTAATAGTCTTAAGAACACTACATGATGTACGGACACAATCACACACACTAAGACACAGATATACATATACACAATCCCTCCTTCTCTCGCTCCTTTTTCTTCTTCTTCATCTATTTGTCTCTCTCCCCTCTCTCTAGCTTTCTCCCACACAGACACACACACACACACACACACACACACACACACACACTTTCCCACTATCCATTCATCTCCATTGTGTCTGCCTCCTCCTGTCGTTGTGACTGTAATTCTGCACAGAAATGATGGAGGTAAATTCTATTTCAGATCAGAATCACAAACAGTCAGAGATTGATGGAGGGGAAGATAGAGAGGCATGGAAAATGGCGATTCATTACCTGGCTATAAGGTTATCTAAATGGGCTGGCATCCAGACTGTCCCCTCGTTTATGAGGAATCCTCCCAATGCTTCCAAATGTGTCTGTGACAGTGTGTGTGTGTTGGTGTTTGTGTGTGTGAGTGGGGGGCTGGGGGAGATATTAGGTATTCCATTCCATAATGCATTGTAGTAAATCAGCAACTCAAACTATGGCCTTAGGAAGCAAATACCTTATATATTAATAAGCTCCACAAAGGCAATATTCACTCCACTGCTATTGTATTAGTTTACATCGCTTTTTACAGCTGATGTATGTTGTGTCCACGTTGTTTATGCATGATGATGTTGTCACACGCGTGTTTATCCATGGGTCCACCTTATGCCCACATTTGTATTCTTGTGTGTGTTCAATTGTGAAGTAGTCTGCAATTGTGCATGTGTGTGTGAGAGAGCAAAAGAGAGAGAGGGAGATTTTGCCATCTACCATTGATTGGCAGCCTAAGGCATACACAGCTGATTGTGTGAATCGAAAATCAAGAGCTGCAGACCTTTTGTACCCTTTAAACCCACACTGACAAACACATTCTCTCTCACACATACACGCACACACACACACACACACACACACAAACACACACACACACATCCTCACACTGTCTCCCACAGTGATTTGCCTTGGTGAGCTCTCTTCATCTTCTGAGTTCCACATCGTATGACGCCCCAGGGGAATGTTTCGATCATAAGTTTCCATTTTCACCTTTTCCTTCAAAGTCCAGCCTTCTGTGCACACACATGCGCGCACACACACACACACACACACACACATACATAAACACACACGCAAAGTGAAGGGAATTACAAATAACCTCACCAGTTTCTTTAGTTATTTTGGTCTTATTGTGAAATTGGACCCCTCGTCATTTGTAAGGTCACAGCACCAATTCAGACGACACAAAAGTGCCGAATTATATTGAAAATCTTAGGGAAGTCTTTTGTACGGATAATACAAACCAATTATGCTTTTAAAGTTAATCAAGTTAGCAAGTAGGTGTGCTTCCTTTTAGTCCACTCAATATGATTGCAATCTGATGACATACATCATATTAGCATTTTATAAATTAAGTCGAGCCTAAATTGGTTATTTCATACTGGCGAACTAAACAGTTCTCAGTAATAATTTTCCACCAACACTTCTACTAATCTCCCATTCCCACTTTTCATTTCAAAGCTTTCAAAGCCATATCCAGTATCTCTTCCTCCACTCACACACTGTTACTCAGTCGTTTTCCCTCTCATTTTTCCAGCTTTGGGAAACATCAAAGCTGGAAAAATGTGGGTCAGAGTGTCAGACTTAATGAAAGATCTTTGTGTACAATAGTCCATAAAATGTGCTTTGCAGTAACAGGGGTGATTACCAGGGGTTCTAGGTACAGCTAGTTCTATTTGACTTAGTCCCTTTTGGTGAAGATTTTCTGTCCTGCTGGGATGTGATGGTGTGTCACTAGAAATAGTTTTCCATGTAGTAAGAAAAACAAATAAAGCCATTTTGAAAAGGAGGTACATGTTCCTGCCTGTGTGCATGCATGTGTGGATAGAAAAAGACAGATTCACCACTCGCCAAAGAGTCTCCTTTGGTGACCACAGCCTTGTAGTGTGAGTTTGTCATGCCACAGCCAATTAAAGTGACTTCCAATCAGAGCTGTTGACCTGAGATTGCCCCACCATGAGCTTTGACCCTGGTGGCGGTTCATTGATCTGGCCGGGGACAGATAAATCACAGATGTCTTGGCAGAGCTTTCTCCGGGGTCCGGGGAGAAACCGGTGTTGAGCACCGCTGATTGTGTTTGACCAGTCCCTGTCCACGGAGGACATCCACATGGGGAGACAGTAATGACTTTGTTTGCCTTGTTACGCCACAGTCAGTTTGATGTAACTAATGAATCTGTCTTTTCCTCTTGCCTCCATCATTTGCTCTCCACTTTTCTTTCCCTCACCCTTCATCACGTCATCACTCTTTCACCATTTGCTCTCCTCTTTACTGTCTCCAGGGTGGAAGCCATGCATCGCCGGCACACCACACTGAGAGAAAAAGGGCGTCGCCAGGCCGTGCGGGGCCCGGCCTACATGTTTAATGAACGTGGCTCGCCCCTCACTGCAGAGGAGGAGCGTTTTCTGGATGCTGCTGAATACGGAAACATTCCTGTGGTCCGCAAGATGCTGGAAGAGTCCAAAACCCTTAACTTCAATTGTGTGGACTACATGGGCCAGAATGCTTTGCAGTTGGCAGTGGGCAATGAGCACCTAGAAGTGACTGAGCTGCTTCTAAAGAAGGATGGTTTAGCTAGGATCGGGGATGGTCTGCTTTTGGCTATCTCCAAGGGTTACGTTCGAATCGTTGAAGCCATTCTCGCCCATCCTGCTTTTGGCGGAGGTCTCCGACTGGCTTTGAGCCCTCTGGAGCAGGAGATGCGTGATGATGACTTTTTTTTTGCTTATGACGAGGATGGGACGCGTTTTTCGCATGACGTCACGCCCATCATCCTGGCTGCTCACTGCCAGGAGTACGAGATCGTCCACATCCTTTTGACAAAGGGGGCCCGCATAGAAAGGCCACATGACTACTTCTGTAAGTGTTCAGAATGTGTGGAGAAGCAGAAGAAAGACGCGTTCAGTCACTCACGCTCCAGGATGAATGCATATAAGGGCCTGGCCAGTGCAGCTTACCTGTCACTCAGCAGCGAAGACCCTGTCCTGACCGCCCTGGAGCTCAGCAATGAACTGGCAAGACTGGCCAACATCGAGACAGAGTTTAAGGTAACAAGGTTTCTATGTTTTTCTCAACATCTTTGCCTGTTCGCTTTTTGTTTATCAGTATTTTACCTTTTCTATCCCCTCACTTTTTAATGCCGGAACATGCGCAAACATACTATTTTATATGGCTTGACATAAGATTTGGCAGAGTAAGCAAGGGAGGGATGCTTGCACACAATACATTTCATTTACTTTAGAATGATAAATCAGCTATACTGTAAATGTAAATATGATTACAGTCCTTGTATTTACAAGTTCCCTGACATTGTTTTATTTCTTTATTTTCTCATGATTTTAGGCAGAATAGAAACATCTTATTCTGCCAGTGCTGAATGAAAAATCGTCAACCCGCCTCTGCCAATGATTCAACGTAGTGACTAGACAGGATTTCCCAGTTCACCCACAGCTTTTTATTCCTCTTCTGAACACATATGACCAATGCAATCTCTCCTCAGGTTGTGGTGAAATAAGAAGTGGAAGAGAAGAGATTTTTATGGGCTTTTACTCAGAAAAAAGATTACATACTACATACTGCAGTTGCTAAAACCAAACTCGCTTCCATAATAATGCTGGTGGTGGAAAAATACTAAGATAGATTGTGTGTGCGTGTGTGTATGTGTGTGTTGGAGAAAATGAAGTTGCTCATATGTGTAAGAGTTAATGATGTTTCTACGAATCAAACCTACCTCGATGTGCTGGCATCTGTCCTGGTAGATTGGCTCATGCCGGGGGCTCAACATGCCCGCTCACTGACAGGTTTGGGCAAGCTTTAAGTACTGGCTTGAGGTGGAGAGGGAGATGATTCCCGCCTGCTGTGCCAGCTGGTACACCTGTCCCGAATCAGTTGGTTTGGGATATTAAGGCCAGCACACTCACTGACAAATGAGGGAGACTCAATGAGAAAGAGGAACATACTTTAAAAAAAAAGTATACTGTCACCAATTGGCCAGTAGGACTAGTCATCATTACTATATTAATATAGCTCTGTTATCAAGATATATAACAAAATGGCAAATCAATGCAAAAACACATGTAAAAAATTAAACTGGGGTCGTCCGAGTGTATGCATGGGTAAAATGCATACTGTACATTGTAACTGCAAAGTAAGATTGGGCGATTGGAGGGATATATATCGGCTATACGTTAAAGTTGCCCATTTCAGCAGTCAGCTGAGGGGCTCAAGTAGAAAGAAAACGTGAAAGATAACAACTGGGACATATCGTGACACCATTTCAGTGAACATTAGATTACAGGTATTTTTCACTTGGAGTGGCCGACACTGTTCAGCGCCCATTGATTACATACTGAATCATATTTATAGTCGAGATCATTAATGTAGAAAGCATGATCGTATAATTGAACCAATCAGATAACAATGGTCAGTGTTGCTGCATATTTCCCTCCGCCGTCTGTTCATTTCTGTCCATCCTTATTCATCCATTCTTCAATCTTCATGCCTACTTTGTGTTTGTCATTCAACCTTTCTGCTTGTCATTCTGTTTCCTGTCTGCAGACAAGTTAATGAGAAGGGCTCACCCGAGGGATCAGAGTTGTGTTGGAGCTCATCTGTCTCATTACCATCTCATTATCACTCTGTCTTCTGTCTTTATTTGACTCCCTGTCCCTCTTTCCGTCATCCTCTCATTATGTTAAAATATCAAATAATGGTAAGACAGTGTGCCAATAACCTTAGACAGTCCTGTTTCACACGGGGAAATCATATCATCTTTGTCATTGATGATTTTCAATGCTGATGCCAACACCAGCAAATTCTTTAAATTTCAGTAACTATTACGTTCCAAAAACTGACGGATGGCCGAAGACTCCAAAATAGAGGAAGCTATTGTAGCTCTGTTGCACCATTTACTTTTACTTAACCTCTTCAGTCTGAGTAAAACCAGTTCCACAAAGGAGGAATGTTTTACAGACAGTTATGGGACAGGAATCGAAGGTACAAATACATCTTTGAATAAACTGTGTGAACTTGTCCTGTTAGCAACCAAGCTTAGCTAACAAGCTAATGAGTTTGCTCAGAGAGCTTTATTTTCCCTCTTCAATAAGTTTTTATTGAACAATGAAGAAAATGCCAGGGGAAGTGAACAGAACAGTAGAGGGAAAATTGAGAGAAGCTTTGAGAGAAGCTTCCAAATTCACATTATCTTAATTATGACAGCGATGTTTGCTTCTTGTTTGCTTCTTATTGTTGTTTTCTGTTCTGACAGCATAGTTTGTGAAAGAAACATTATTGCATGATACACATTTAGACACAAAGAGCAACCTGGGCTCTGTTTTTATAGATTTTAATTTTTCCTCCACAACACCAGTCATGTGGGTTGGCCTCCAGATATAAGAATGAAATCTAAGCATGAAGTACTTGCATCAGGCCTATGCTTCATGTGCCCATGTTCCCATAGACACATGAGCAGCCTGGCTATGAGAATGGTCAGTCCATCGCTCTGTTGATTCAACACTTTGGACGGATTGCTATTAAATTTGATGCAGAATTCACTGTCTCCCTGAAGATAAAACCTACTGATCATGATCCTGTATAATATGTCATCATTTCTATTTGTCCAGCACTTCAATCCATCAATAACCTCCACTGTATTTCGAGATTAATGATATAGCATACTAACATGCTAACATAAAATAGGTTACATGCTTTATGTTACCACATTAACATGCTAAATATATGCATAGCATCTGAATGTAGTATGGGACACAGCTCATGTATCTACTTGTGCTTACAGAAAATAAAAATGTATACACATGTACACAAGTGCAAGCAAACACCACTTTCTCACCCACTGGCACACATACGTAACCTGTGCGGAGATGGGAGTTGCGCTAGTGGTATACCAGGCATATCAGGACCTCCCTAACAGCCTACCATTTATCTTCAGACATCTTACTCTTCAAGACAGCCCATCAATTTCTCATAAGCCTCTGGACACGCATACACACAGACGCACAGACATACATACACACCCTTAGGAGAGAGCGAAATAAAGTAAGGCGGTGGAGGGTGTCGTTTAATTTTTTTAATCACATTTTACTGATTTTGTTCTTCAGTCATGCCAATTTTAGTTTAAATTAAGACAAACAGCCACAGAGTTAGTGAAAAAAAGGAGGTAAACTGATGGTGGTAAGAGTCCACTGAAGTGCTGTAATACAAACTCTCTCTTTCCTTCTCTCCTCTCATTCCTCCATCTTACATCTCCCTCCCCTCCTCCCTCCATTCTTGAAGCTTGGCTCATGTCCCCCTCAGTTCACTCATGTGTAACCTTTCTCACTCTGCCTCACACTGCTGTGTCTCCATTTTCAATCTCACAACATCGTTCCCTTTCCTTTATCTCAGCTCCTGAGGCACAAATCACATACCTTGAATTGTGATTGGATTTTCACTTATACTGAATGTGTGTGGTGTCTGTGCATGTGTGTTCTTGATGTGTCTTATGATACAAATATCGTAGATAAACCCTGAAGCATTGCCTTTCCCTGAATGTAAACAGAGCCAAGACTGTAATTGATTACTTTTACTTAGCAGCCTAAAGATAAAATACACCACATGTACCTTTTACTTCATGTCCCCAAAGGGCCAACAGATGCTTGATGCCTAGAATTTATTTTTAATTTGCAGATAGTGATGGGCCTTCTGACCAACCTTATCATGTCATTCAGTTTAGTATTTCCTTCTCTATGATAAATCCAAGCCTGATGTTCTGATGTATTGCATATATTGCAGCTGTTTGGTATTTAAGAAACTGCACAAAACTGATTACACCAATCTATATCCAAGACATATACCGTCCAAGTCATACAAGAAAGAAACTCCCTCATGTTCTTAGTCAGTAGGGGCACATACAGTACATACTCAACATATATACTTATATATATTATCATTCCTGCTTACAGCAAAAGTGTGCACTAAAAGAAAGTGAGAATAGAACTGGTAATTCTTTTATTTTGCTGGGGAGACCAGCACAAAGTTTAGATGACAGTGGGCATTATCAACACACTGTAATGGACCAACATGGCAGTGAATGCAGTTGTTGTTGCAGAGTTGGTCCTTGGGGACTCTAAACCTGCCAGAAGCTCCAATCTGCTGACTGTTTACCTGCTCGACCAACTGTTGAGGAAAAGAACGAGGCAGGAGGGCGAGGGGAGGTGTAGTGTAAGACAGAAAGGTGAGAAGTAAACTGTGGGGGCCACAAGGAAGAGGGGCAAAGGGTTGAAACTGGAAAGATTGGTGAAAAAACATGAGGAGAGAGGGTTGAAAGGCCTGACAGGCAAATTGCAGTGAAGTGGCCAAAGTTAAATTCTACTGCCAGGGTTTCAGAAGTAGTAGTATTTATTCTCAATTCTCAAAAACTCTGTTTCATAACTTATGGAGTGCAGCTTCAGTATTAGCTTCACTCTACCAAGAACTTCAACCAAAAGTTTGAATAAGCAGCAATAGTGATGTTTCCATTAAAAGAAATAATGACACCCATCCCAGTGAAGTGCTGGCTTACAGGCAGTCATTAAAAAAAGATAACGGAAAGCCATATATCCATCTATTATCTATAACTGCTTATCCTTAGAGGCTTAAAGGGGGCTGGAGCCAGCTGACACTGAGTGAGAGGTAAGGCACTTCCTTGACAGGGTCACCAGTCCATCACAAGGCTGACGCATAGAGACAGACACACTCAAACCTATGGGCAAATAGAGTTTCAGTTAACCTGACCTGCATTACTTGGATTGCGGGAGAAAGCCACCACCATGCTGTACCGAAAGCCACACACTCATAACTCTAATGCATTTGTATCAACTTATGAAGTTCATCCTTTGTAAGTTGAAAGGAACGTTCTGGTTTGTGTTCCTGATAATGTGGACACGTGGTAGGCCTTTGACTGGCTGCATGCTGATTGCCTTGATTTTATACTCACTAGAACAGCTGTGCTAGTGAATGTAAATGCCGATCAGGTGACTGTTATTATACCGATGGAAGATGTTTGCTGAAACGTCAATCTTTATAAGACCAGAGTTATGAGTGTGCCATTGTCTTTTTTTCCATTAAATGTATACACACTACTATTATGAAAACATTATCGAGAGAGTGCAACAAGACTGCAACAGGAACTCCTCTGTTACTCCACCTCCTGCTAAATCTATGGCATTCCTTTGTTGCTTCCCACATAGGAAGACAATTATGTTCACTGAATGAATGGATTGGCCCCCTGTGTTCAGCCTCTCTTCCTTCTCCTCCTTCTCATTTTTATGGTGTTTTCTTTCAGTGTGAGGTCCT
The DNA here is from genome assembly GCF_043641665.1 of Enoplosus armatus. NCBI lineage: Eukaryota > Metazoa > Chordata > Actinopteri > Centrarchiformes > Enoplosidae > Enoplosus > Enoplosus armatus. Next base: position 12,213,275 of record NC_092189.1, on the reverse strand, counting down.
TTTTATTTTCTACTGTTTGGTCTTTCTGGTGAAGTGGTTACCTTGTTATGTTTTGTATTTTATTCAAATTTCAGGCATTTCCTTTCAGTTTATTTATGTGCAAATTCAAACTGTGCATGCAATCAGGTGGATGGGAATGTATTAAATGAGCATTTAAAGTGATAAAGTAAAGTAGATCCCTTATTTCAGCTTTTGTTGGGTTTAAGTGCATTCTGTTGTACTTATGACTGTTGTTGCTGATAATGTACAAATTCTGGTGAATGTAACAAAGATGTAGTTATTTTCCAATGTGAGATTACTGTGAGAATGAATACTCTATCATAACATGTGTACGGTGGGCCTGTGACAGCACTGTGATGTTTGTTTTTTTGTGCAACATTACAGTACATACATTATTTTGTCAACATACATTAAATTCACTTGGCTATTAAGATAAAACAAGTCAAGTGGACTCCCTTCATAGGCAAAGATCATTTATAACGATAATCCAGCTCTCAAACATACACCCAACTGATTTTTTTCTGCAGTCTAGCAGATTTTTTTCAAGATGGAAAGGTCATGAAGCAATTCACAGTATCATCCTTTTGGTTTATTACACTGGAGCCATATTATAATTGCAAATGAGAATAATTATATCTACATTTATCAAGTCATTAACCAAAAAAGCGTGAGGTCCAAGTTCATACAGGTGAGGACCCAAAGGGGGCAGCTGTTGGCACAGTCAGGATTTGCTGAATTTTCCCTCTCGTGATGCTTGAGTTTTTACATTTGAAGAATGTTGCGTTGTCTGAAACCAGGTGTTTACATGACTGAAAGTTGATGTTTAATTTCTGTTTTAAGTCAAGTTTCTCTTCTTCCCATCTACTCACCTCCACCCTGACATGCAGAATGACTACCGTAAGCTGTCCATGCAGTGTAAGGACTTTGTGGTGGGTGTTTTGGACCTCTGTCGGAATACAGAGGAAGTGGAGGCCATACTGAACGGAGACGTGGACCAGTGCCCTCCAAGCCCCTACAACCGACCCTGCCTCAGCCGCGTCAAACTGGCCATCAAGTACGAAGTCAAGAAGGTAAGATGACCAAAAAATAATGAATGAATCAACCACCTACTGTACGTAAAGGACTAGTGGTATTTTCAATTTCAGTTATAGTTAACATTTTGTAAAACCTGAAATTTTGTTGCAAGGATCTATTCCTCTAGGACCATCAACAATATACTCCAAATATAAATAACAAGACACAGAAGCACAGTGGTCAAGCAGCTTATTAGCATGTTCAGTGCCAAAGCAGGATGTTGTGTGAACATTTTTGTGGTGCAGCAAAATCCTAATTGTGAGAAGGCCAGGGTGGTGGATGGTCGTACATAGTGTTTGGACACAATCTTTATCTGTGACAGTGATCATTCCTAAATGGGTACTCCAGCTATGTAATGCATGTATGTATGCATTTCCATAAAGTTGGAGGACGTGCAAGACACAAATTAAGACACTCCCTGCCTGATAAATGCCCAAATCTTTCAAAGTCCACGCTCCAAGATTGTAACACCGACTTTGTGTTATACATTTATTTGTATGTATTTGTCTTAGAGCTCAGGCAGGCCAAGATAACCATCATGATATCACTATGATATAATAATGGGTTATCTTTCCAGACTTTGGTTAACTCCTCCAAAGCTGACACGTAAACTTGGTCTTCATGTGTAAAATCGGTGGAGAGCCCCTTTGATTATAGGAGGGGTAGATCAGAAGGTGCTCACTGACAGACTACCTATTTTGTTGATTTGATATGAGGACTCTCCGCCCTGACAAGAGTCCTTGAGCAAGATACTTCATCCATGCCAGCTACTGTAGATGAATAAAGCATCACATCACAGTACACAACACCTATCCACATCCTGTTTTGTTTAGGATTATTTAGGTTTATTATAATCCACTCATGTTCATAATTATAAACTGCACCGTGAACACGTTTTCAAATGTTGGTTTTAAATATTTCTTCAAAAGTAAATTATAATATGTGCCGTAATATGTGCCATAAACATGTCTTGAGGAGAATTAACTTGGAAGAATACCAAAAGTGTTTTACTGCAGTGTAAGTAAGCTAGTGTCTATGAGCCATTTTGTGTTGCACGTGTACATACAGTATGTTTTTGCGTATTTTCGTGCATGTGGCCTCCGAGGGCCCTGTGTAAACAACAATCTGGCCTCGATGTCAGAGAGCTAATCCCTGCTGAGCAGAGGTGTTCTTACAAAATGTCAAACCAAATCCCTTTTCCCCATTTTCCCTTTCCATGCGTTCTCTCTCTTTCTCTCTCTCTCTCACAAATACACTTTCCTGTTTGACCTTCATGTGCTGCATGTTTTCTCGAATCAGGTATTTCCCAAGTGTGTGTGTGTGTGTGTACATGGTGGTGTGTTAGTGTGTTAGTGTGTGTGTATGTGTGTGTGTGTGTTTTTGAGTGTGTGTATTTAGGCAGTACACAGCCTGTTTGAGCTGTGTTTTTTCTTTTTAAGAGAGCATGACCAATACTCAGAGAGCTAATTACACAGGCAAGGAGAGGGGGGGCATATTGCCATGGAAACCAGGTTGAGCATGACTGCATGTAGTGCATGTTGCTGACAGGGTTAATGTCACGGGTCAGATACTTGATAGACTGATCACAGGACACCGGTGGGAAACTATGTTAACTATGATTTATTGTGCTGTGTTGGTGGCTGTGAGTGGTTTCCCTCTGCATATAGAAATGATTGAGTGCACATATACACATTGTGCGTGTGTGCGTTTCGATCTGCAGATGGGTGCAGAGGATGTTAATCGTCAGCTCAGATAGATGAATGAATGTGATGACCGAGCCTGATTGGTGAAGGGGTGGAAGGGATTGATGAAGGGAGAAAACAAAGAGGCTAACAGAAATCAAAGCAGAGTAGGTTTGAATAAAGGTAACCTGTTGCTCAGATCGTAGATGTGAACAAAAAGCAATACACAAACACAGTTTGATTAGAGTTTGTTACACTAGTTTACCTCCTGCTGAGCATCGATTGGTCTGTTGTCCACATCCTTCCTCCAGCTGGAACAGAAACATCAATCCTCTCCTTCCTCACCAGACCAGAGGTTGCTTTCATTTATCACCTTCTTTCTTGGAGTGAAGCCATCAACAGATGCTGAAATGCCAGGCCAAGCCCCATCTAATAAAGCCAACATGCTTCAGTAGTGAATGTAAACACTCGGTGCTTCTTATTTTCTGCCTGCTGTCTTTTCTGTTAAATTATTTCCCAACCAGCTTGTTAGCATTTTTTATTTGTTGGCTTCATTTAATAAAAATATGCTAAGTGGCAGCCATGAACACAAACGTGTTGTGAATAACATATTTTGATTGTAATGAACACACAATAGATGTGCTCTAAATAGCACAGCAGCCTGCGCACTCAGCTACTTAGGAATACCTTGAATATTAACATAAATAGGATGAAATACACATGAAAGTACCATGTGTAGCATTGGTACTTTTCATGATACACAGCAATTAGTAATTAGCGTACATAATAAATTCAATCTGCTGCTTTTGGCATTAAAATCCAAACAGGATGTTGGAGCAGGACATAATGACTGGATTGATTGTTCAAAAAAAATGCAGGTTGGACCATAAAAACAACAACATTTAGAGGAAATAGACCAGCATGCTCTCTACTCTAGAGGACACACACCCCTCCATCTGTTATGTTATCTATTTTTTTAAAGACAACACTATAAATTCATGGTATCTCAACAAAAGAAATACTGGATACTGGACAGGTAAACAACAAAAAAATATACCACAACCACTGATGTAATTTTCTTCCCACTGTCCAGGAGTGTTGTGATACAGTGGTAGAAGTATTGAGATCATTACTCAATGATGTGAATACTTGATCACAATGTAAAAAATACTTTATTAAAGCCCTGCATTCACAAATGTATAGTTAAGTGAAATTCCTAAGTGTGTTGGCAGCAAATGTACACAAGTATAACAAAAAAGCATAAACATTTCAGTGCAGAATGACCCCTTTCAGATCTAGATTATATATTTTGGGATCATTATTAGTGATGCATGAGCCTGTTAGCATCATTGTGTGCATGTTTGTTTGTAAAACCTTCAGTAAAAAGGCTCCAGGGTAGTTTGTCAGATTACATTTTTATACTCAATATGCTGTTGTCTCTAGGGGGTTTGTTTTTCGTTTTTGCTAAAGATTGAACCCCAAGATAAATCTGCCTCTGCTGTCAAATAAGCCACCTACTTCCTGTCTGTGACTACTGGGCCATTTCGGTGTAGCTGCCAGAGATGTAGTGTGCTCTTCTCACCCCTCTACAGATCTGTAAAACAATCAGAAAAAAATCTGAATGTTTTATGAAGATAGGGTGAGAAAAGCGCATTAGTATTGCTTCTCTGAAAATGTCCTTATTGATGGCTGTTATGGCTAATTGTTCCTCTCTCCCCTTCCTCCCCCTCTCACCTTCCTTGACCTGAGCCCCCACCTCGTCTCCTTTTTTCTCCGTTGATTTATAATCCTTGTCCCTGTCTCTCTCTCCAGTTCGTTGCCCATCCCAACTGTCAGCAGCAGCTTCTGACTATCTGGTACGAGAACCTGCCCGGTCTGAGGCAGCAGTCCGTCGGGGTGAAGTGCTGGACGGTGCTGGGGGTCGCCGTAGGTCTGCCCTTCCTGGCTGTTTCCTACTGGATAATGCCATGTAGCAAGGTATAAACATAAATGCGCACACACAAACAAGCAAAATACAACCCTGAAATGCATGGTTGTATTAACACTAACAAACTCACAAAAAATATATGTTTGCCATTCATGAAATTATTTACAATAATTTATATATAATTTATAGATAGTCAGAGAAATGTTTTTTTTTCTTCAAAATCCATTCATACTCAGCATAGCCTGTTCAATTTCATGTTATACTGTACTATCTTACACATAGGCTACTGTAAATTCTCATAGACTGGCACCTACCAAACCCAAATTAGCCAGCACTGTAATCACAAATCACAGTCACTTGGTTGTGGTCATTTCAACATGGTTGTATACACTGTGTGTACTGCTCCAGCATCTGAAGGTTTCTGAAAAAAACAAAGACTTGAAGGGCATGCATCAGCTTTTGGAAGGCGTGGCACCTCTTTCCTTTTCTCCAGCCTTGGCCACAACAGTTGAAGGCGGACGTTTTCCAGGAAAGTGTATCTTTTGTGAGATCTTTTGGCTTCTCAAGTTGGACATTTGGCCAGAAAAACTACTTGCACATTTATAGTCTTATGGTGAAAAGGAGTATCAACACTTCACAGAAATTTGTGTGCTTATATGTTTAAATCACTCATATTTTTGACACAATTTGCTTCTGGTCCTCACACAAACCTTTCAGGCTTATTTAAGTTCTCTGGGGACTATGAATATGTGGACAGATTTGATGGCAATTCATTCGCTAGTTGACTAGCATGGCTAAAAACGTTAGAAGAGCACTGTATAATCACCATTTGATTATGTGGCCCTGAGGCACATTTTGTTAATACTCCATCAAGCAAATTATAATCTGTAAAGTGACACAATATGACAGAGGCCACACACATACCCACACAGGAGGTGTGTGCAAATCTGCTCATCAACCTGAATAATCCTCTACCTCATCATCAAGTGGTGTGTGTGTGTGTGTGTGTGTGTGTGTGTGTGTGTGTGTGTGTGTGTGTGTGTGCGCTGAGGATCTTTGAGTAGTTCATGTCAGGTGTGACAACTGAATTAGTCATTTCGTAGACTAAGAGAGAGGCAGCTGATCTCAAGTGTGTGAGAGAGGATGGAGAGCAGCAACGCCGAGAGCGTGAGACAGTAGCTGCTTCTGATCTCACTGTGTCACAAAAACACCTGTTTGTTAATGTGTGTATATGAGTGTGTTTGTATTTGCGTGCACCTGTATGCACGTGCATGCGTTCATGATTACATTTGCTTATGAATTCACTGTGTGTCACAGTCTGCTATTTTCTGACGCAGCTGAAAGTGAAAGGACGCAGCGTGGAGAAATAACAAATGAATATAGGATGCAAGCACCTTGTAACTGTGTATTATTATTTTTATTATATGCATACATTTAAAAGACCAGTTAAATACTAAAAATAGATGTTGAAAAGGCAGAACTACAGAGGGTGAGATAATAAAAACAATTAAATCAAGCTAATAACTGAGAGACAAAATGGATATTTAAACATGCTTAATAACATGATGTGACGGCAGCTCAACAGAGACAAATAGGTAAATTAAATGGATTTGATAATGAAATAGATAAAGACAGAGTGAATCAGAGAAATACGTCAGGACAGACGCAGGTTGAGAGACAGAGAGAAAGCTTTGATGTGTTGTTGTTGATGGTGTGTAGTGTGCCCTCCTACACCTGGCACTAATCATGCAGTTTTGTTCTGCTCATCTCATCAATTGCTCATCTCTTACAGCTCATAATATTCTCCATTTTTACGCCACCACAACACACCATTATCAGATACCCAAACCATATTACATTTCATATCAGCAGGGAGAGATGAAGAAGATATATTTTTGTCGCTCAAAAGTATGTAGTAAGTCATCGAAGTCAGACAGCGAAAACATGGATATAATTGCTTTCGAAAAGATATGCTTTGGAGGTGATGGAAAACAGATGCGTATTTGATACTGAATGTCTCTTATTGATTAAAAAGGATGAAAAGTGATAAAAAAAAAACATGCAGAGAGTGATGGGACACGTATTGGAAGGAGCGCACAAGAGTACGTTTCATTCTTCCCTGAGTGACAGAAAAGAGATGAAACACAGAATACAAGATAAAACAAGCGACTGGTAAAAAAAAAAAAGAAAGAAAAAAGAAGCAGCAGCAGCATGGGAACATCCGTCAGGTTCCCGTCCTCCTAGAACAAAATTCATGCTTAAGTCAAGAAATAACTACACACAGCACAGCATAACAGCTTCACGGGAACCGTCAACTTTTATTACTACTGAACTATAATTTACTCAAGTACTATTCTTAAGTGCAATTTTGAGGTACAATAGTAACTTGTGTATTTCCATTTTATGCTACTTTATACTTCTACTTAACTGCATTTCAGAGAGAAATATTGTACTTATTACTCACATTACTACATTTATCCTGTATGGTGGCTTTAGTTATAGTTACTTTGCACATCAACACAGGTGTTTTCAATTACTCCAGCAGATTAGATCTCCAGCCAGGTTGAAGTTGGGTGGAGCTATGCTGGGAATTAAGCAGGGAAGCAAAGAAAGAAAGAAAACAGAGATAGGAAACAAGGAAACAAAAGAAGGGAACAAGGAAAGGAAATCAGGGAAAAAAAGAAAGAAAGAATGGGTCAAATGGATACACACGAGACAGGGTCACAATCCATTTATCACTGGTTCAGTGACTGGACATCATTAAATAGTCCAGCAGTATCTTGACTCTTGCTAAAATAATCCCCTATAAAATATTAGACCTAGTAAGAAAGCAAAGGGGTTTTAGTTGGAGAGTTGTTGTTGTAACTCTATATAGTTAAATAGGTGTGATGGCTGACCAATTAAATAATCTGTATTGATAGATGGGATTGTGTATCTATGTGTTAGTTCCAGAGAGAGAAGTGGAGAGAAGGAACAATGAGAACAGAGACTCAAAAATGTACACATTTGTAGGAGTTCCCCATAATCGATTGACTTTAAACACAAAGTGTATGGAATGTATGTACAGCATGACAGGTCTTATCTAGTTCATAATTCAGAGTGGATGCCTGTGTGCACACACTGAACGTCAGACTTGATTCTCCCAGGTGAAAAGATGTTAGGAAATAATAAATAACACAGCAGCTCCACTTTGGTCTTGTGAGATTTCCATTTCACACCAAACCTCTTTTATTTAGTCTGCATGCGCCTGCTGCCAGCCGCCACCGTTTCGTTGCAGGAGAAAAGATCAGCTCTTGTCACCACCACACTGATAAAAAAAAGAAACCCTTGGGGTTTGTAGTCCTCACACAGCAGTGGGCCTGATCTAGGATGACCAACTCATTTAAGCTGAGGGGTGAAATGGATCGGCCTTATCAGCACAGCAGATGAGAGAAATGAAGGAGGCAGAGTCATCCCAGTGGCAGGGGGAGGTTTCGCAGGGTTAAGATTTACCAGACAACCTCTACCCACATGGTTTAGTAGTGTGTGTGTTTGTGTGGCATGTGTTACTGTGCATGCAGAGAGAAGAGATATCCTGTGGGTAGTTAATATTGAACACAGCAGGTTTAGAGAGTGGCAATGATCTCAATGATGTCTGTATGGGGTTGGAAGTGTGTGTGTGTGTGTGTGTGTGTGTGTGTGTGTGTGTGTGTGTGTGTGTGTGTGCGCATGGATGTGCATTTGTGTGTCTTGGCATATTTCTGTGCAATGATCAAAAGGTCCCTCTCTGTGGCGGTGGCATGTTTAACGCTCCTTGTGCAGCACCACCTTGCATTACGTTCTCCCCATATGGTGCATTTCCACAAACTCTGCTGATTGTTTGGTGTCTAGTGACTGGCATTACGTTGGTGTGAAAGTGATCGTGGTTAAGCACATCCATGAATTAAAACAGCTGCTGTTTGCCTGCTAAGATGGCTGTGTAGTGGTGCTTTTCAGATTTTGATCTCTAAGGATCTCAGGAACACTGAGTTATCTCTGTAAGAAAATACAACTCAAACACAGTTTATCTTCTGATTCCCTGACACAGAAACAGATTTTGCAAGCTGTTGTGTTGGCGAAAGTGCTTTGACATCACCTGAAAGATACCCCGTCAAGTGTTTGACCATTGGTAGTGCTATGGAGAGGTATTTTTTATAAATTGGTCCCAACTGATTCCTGCCAGTGGTTTCACATTATTCCACAGATCTACTACAGGTGATGGTAATGCACCAAGAAATGCTGCAATGTGCTAGCAATCACAGGGAAGAAGAAGACTGCTTGCGAGGAAAACATGGACTTAAACAATGCAGGATTCAAAATGTTAAACATTATCAATTAGCTGTTGGCCATAGTGGAGCTAGAAAGCTAAAAGGAAGTCTGAAGAGTGAATATTGTACAAAGACCAGTTGGCTTTATAAGGTGATATTATGTCAGTACTGTGTTTACAGCTTGTTGCCCAAATGTGCAGAAATCTGTAAATGCATGTTTAATCAAATAATAATCTCTCTTTAATCTTCAATCAATTAGTCCCTAGTTAGTATTTGTAAACCAGAGATACGCAATGGAACATATATCTTATTATATTCTCAATCTTCTCACTTCCAGCTTGGTCAGATCCTGCGAAGCCCCTTCATGAAGTTCGTGGCTCACGCTGTCTCCTTCACCATCTTCTTGGGTCTGCTGGTCGTCAACGCCTCCGACCGCTTCGAGGGTGTCAAGAACCTGCCCAACGAGACCATCACAGACCACCCGCGACAGGTGTTTAGGGTCAAGACCACCCAGTTCTCCTGGACAGAAATGTTGATCATGAAGTGGGTGTTGGGTGAGTTGCCTTCTCACACCCATGCGCACGCTGCGGCTGTGTTTGAAATTCTGCACAGTTACAGCCAATTAATATGAAAATGGAAGAGATAAGATAGTCACTGTCGAGGCAGATTCTCCGACGTGATAAGAAGTGGCTCATAAAAGAGTCAAGGCAAAACGTTTCCTGGTGGATTTTCTTTGTAAACGTTGTTTTTAATCAATATGGTACTTTATCAACATGCAAGCAAGAAGAGTTTGGGATGTTTCTACCAAGGTTTTAAAAGTTTTTGAAGCCAATGTCTACATTTTCATACATACATAACATTTTCTACAACACAACACCTTCCTCATAAATCAGTGAAGATCCTACAGAGAGTCAGTGGACTTTTTTGCCCAACTTTAATGCGAGGCAGAAGTAAAGATTAATGCAGCGCCATACCAACCAAGTGGATGAAAGCCAAGGTAGTGGCAATCCGACAATTCATTCTCTTTTATCTTCCAAAGATCAAATAGAAGCTCCCTGGTTGGATGCAACACAGGCCAGACTTGTTGAAGCAGTGGCCATGCTGAGTCCTAACGATAAGCTGGAGGGAAATTTAGAGGTTGACCTGAGAGGTGCTGCTAAGGAAATATTAGAGGGAGGGATCGAGAGAAAGTAAAACAGAGGAAAGATGGGAGTTGAGGGAGACGGATGAAAGTAAAGGGAGGGATGGAGTGTATGACATGCAAGAAGGCCGGCATGAAGAAACAGGGAGATAGTTGGGGGTGACAGAAAGACAAAGACAAACTCAACAGATAAATAGCCCATGGCAATATCTGTCAGACCTCAGCTGCTTCCCATCTGCTGATGTTCTTCCTCTTCACACACACACACACACACACACACACACACACATAATAACATTACGTGTGTATGTTGGTGCACATATGTTCCTGTTTTTATTTGTTTATTTGTAATGGCACCATTCTTTTCCCATCTGTGGTAATTTTGGCAGCAGGCGCTCGTCTGTGTGTGCAGTGAGTAGTGGCTTTGGTAGAGCATGGTAATTGTAATTCCAGCAGCATGTTTTGAAGGCCCAGTAATTGTTATAGAGATGATACTGATCAGAGGGCCTTTTCAGTAAGCAATTCTCTCCCTGTCTTGGCTCCAAATAGAGAATGACAGAGTGGCTGCGTAGGAGGAATTAGGTTTTCCAATGAATGTGTGTGTGTGTTTGTATGCACCTGAGCTATAAGTGGGGGTGTCTGAATGGTTAAGTATAAATTATAAGCTTTGTTGTCAACATCTGTGTATGTGCATGTATTAACGTGTTTATGTTTGTATGAGCCTCTTTATATTTGTGCATTTGTATTCATCTCATGTGTTTTCCATCTTTCCACAATGTATCCATCCATGTGTTTATTGATGTGTGTGTGTGTGTGTGTCCTCCTTCCTCAGGTATGATTTGGTCAGAATGTAAGGAGATCTGGAGCGACGGGCCCAGAGAGTACGTCATGCACCTGTGGAACGTTCTGGACTTTGGCATGTTGTCCATCTTTGCGGCGTCCTTCACGGCACGCTTCATGGCCTTCCTCAAGGCGTCCAAAGCCCAGCAGTATGTGGATATGCACGTGCCAGACAAAGACCTCAGCAATGCCTCGCTGCCTGACGAAGTGGCCTACTTCACTTATGGTAAGCAGTCACTCCAAAGATATAAATATAACTAATGTCAGTAATGTTAGCAATGATACATCTGATTAAAGGTTTTGAAGATATCTAGGAGTTCCTTGTTTAGTTGTTAAGCAGTGTTTTTGCACTACATCTCTTTAGTCTGAAAAAAAGTCTTTCTGCAGCGCAAAATGTCCAATTGCCTCACCTCTTATCTACCAGACAGTTTTTCCCCCATTTGACACAACATGATAAAATATAAAAGCTTTCATGAGGTGCTTGAATCATTGTTGTGCTGATAAGAAGAAGCAAATCAGATGAGCATTTGCTTAAAAATGTCATGAATAAACCTGAGCTGGGACACTAGAAGATGAGACTGTATTTGTCATTTAGATAAAAAATGTTGCATACTTACCTCAAGATGTTTTAGTGCACACATTCTCCTGTTTGATCCTTGGCTCGATTGGCAGCACAACACATTCAGAGACTTCACATGCTGTACATACACACCAACACAAAAACATGCACACACAAAAACATGCACAGGTTTAAGTGAATGCAATATACTCATAATAAAACCTAAGCGCTGATACTGTATATACACAGGCAGATAGAAACTCAGCACACAGAAACACAGTGACTCTTTTTTAAAAGAGAATATTCACAATATATTGAATTTCAGAATACTAAGAGGGGCATTTAGATTCAAAATCCACCTCAAACAATTGTTAATACCTATCTTCCCTAACTTTCTAGGAAATATAGGGTCAGAATATTAAACAAATCAGGAAAACTTCAAGATCACAGAACATTTTACTTCACTTCCAGAACCAAAACTCCTCTACAACATATTAAAACCTGCTGCAGGCGACTGCACTGTACACTTCTTAGTGGCCTGCTAAGGGAACCTTCATCAGTGCTGTCATCTGGTGGTCTGACTCTGTCATGACACATCAGTAAATAGATGATGGTGTACAGTATATTACTGCAGTGTAAGCTATTATACCCTTGAGCTGTTCTCCATATGTCTTCATATCTGCACTGAAACACATGGTGTATGATATATGTCCTCCTTGTCCTAGATAGTCACTGTTCAACAGCAAAATGGAGTCTTTCTTTCTTTTACTCTGTTTGTGGACTAAATTCATCTCTTTTGAATTTCATTTTTCCATCTCGCTCAATTATCCTCTTAGTCTACATGTCTGATTGGGCCCCTTTTGCTGCCCCTCCCTCTTGATCTCCCTCTCTCTGTGTCCTTACTTCTTCTTGGACACACTATCCCTTTATCCCTTCTTTTTGCTGTCCACCCGTCTCATACTCGTTGCCTTCCCTCCTCCCTCGCTCAACCAATATCCTACACCTTCTTCTCTCCAATATCTCTTTCCGTTCTCACTGAATCCTTCCTCTTACTGTACCTTCTCTTCCGTCAAAGCACATGTTTCTGAAAGCCAAGATTATGCTCTTTGGGAACATCTCTTGCAAACATTTCGATCCCACTGTGACCAAAGGTTTGCTCTTTACATACTCAACATCAAGCCAAAGGAATGCCAAAAGGATATTATGGCACAGTGAAAAATCAAACAATTAATCATCGGTCTCTGGTTTGACTCTGCAGCAGCTCATTCAGATGATACATTAATTACTAATTAATTAATGATACATTTTTCTTTCTTCTTCTCCAGCCAGGAACAAGTGGCGCCCCTCAGACCCGCAGATCATCTCAGAAGGCCTGTACGCCATCGCCGTGGTGCTGAGTTTCTCACGCATCGCCTACATCCTGCCAGCCAACGAGAGCTTCGGCCCACTGCAGATCTCACTGGGGCGCACGGTCAAAGATATCTTCAAGTTCATGGTCATCTTTATCATGGTGTTTGTGGCCTTCATGATTGGCATGTTCAACCTGTACTCATACTACCTGGGAGCCAAGTACAATCCTGCCTTCACCACGTGAGTTATGTCTGGTCGCCAGAGTGTGTGTGTGTGACTAGATGGTGGTTATGTCTAAACATATGTCTGCATCCTTTTCACACTCAACAACAAACATGCACACATGATTTCAAAAAGGCAAGTACACTGTTGCTGCATGGTGGCCGTACTCTGCTCGTTTTCCATCAGAATTCAATGCAAAAAAGAAAAACAATTCATGTATCAAAAGTATCTGATTTGGGTCCCATGTTACTATAATTGCCAGACAAGGCCATAAAACAATAAAAACCTCAGGACAATATAAATCAGCACATGTCCTCCTCTGTAAGACTGTTTGCTGGGTTCATTAAATCCATGGTGCTTTATCAGTGGCAGAGATCGAACTTTAATCTTCCCTCAGGGCTAATGCTGGCAATCAGGCTATTCGGTAAAATTTAATAAGGAGAATGGTGAATGGGATGGCCCACTCACTAAAATCTATAACAAACACTGGTGAATTGTGGTTTTATCTCACCGCTTGAACGCAGAGTAGGAAATTGGGCTTTTCCCCCGTTTAGATCCTTTCTGCTGTATAGTTTGTGTCTCTATAAACACAACTATTTTTGACTAACATTAAAATGGAGGTGAGATGGCAGGTGTCAGTGAGAGATGTCAATGGTCGATTCTGTATCAGAATCAGAATCAGAATCAGAAACTGTTTATTGCCAAGTAACATACATTACAAGGAATGTGCTGTGGTCTGAAGGTGCTATTGTTTTGATAACAAATAAGTAGAATATAAAAGCTAAAATAACAATAAGAATAAAAATAAAAATAAGATAAGATAAATAACAACAGTGCAGTGACCAGAATAAAGTAAAGTGTCCAGATAAAGTGTCCAGTAGGGGGTGGGTGCGTTAATGTAACGCAGTGGGGACAGGGGTGATGTACGTTAATATAACGTATAGCTTGTATAGCTTGTGGTAGTGTTCGGGGGGGTGTCAGTGAGAGTTTGTCAGGTTGACTGCAGAGGGGAAGAAACTGTTTTTGTGGCGGGAGGTTTTGGTCCTGATGGACCGCAGCCTCCTGCCAGAGGGGAGGGGGTCGAACAGATGGTGTCCGGTCCGGGGTGGTATAATTTAAATGCCCAGTGTTTGATAAAAAATAACCTTGATCTGACATGCCGGTAATAATGAGGCAAAACATCTCGGCCTATTGATTGATTTAAATCCATTTTATTTCAGATCAATATGGAAATGTGAAAGTAACAAGAGAGCAGTGTGTCAGAAGTTTTAGATTCCAGTCCAAACTGTTTGGTAAGACCTCTCTGAGGCACAAGAACCTTTCCATCATTTGATAAAGTGAGCGGGTACAGTCGGATCTGAAGCAGCATTTAAAACAACAAGAAAGTGGTTGACAGTGATATGATGGAGACCATTGTACCAAATGACAAAAGCCAATCATCTGTGTGTAACTAAAGCTCATTAGTATGCAGACTCCATACAGCACTTAACCAGACTGAGCACCCACATTTTCTTCATCTTTCATACAATATTCACTTGCCATATACAGTTAGTCCCAGAAATATTTGGACAGTGACACAAGTTTTGTTATTTTAGCTGTTTGCGAAAACATATTCAGGATACAGTTATATAATCAATATGGGCTTAAAGTGCAGACTCTCAGCTGTAATTTGAGAGTATTCACATCCAAATTGGAGGAAGGGTTTGGGAATTACAGCTCTTTAATATGTAGCCGCCTCTTTTTCAAGGGACCAAAAGTAATTGGACAATTGACTCAGAAGGCTGCATGGGCTCGTCCCTCGTTAACCTGTCATCAATTAAGCAGTTAAAAGGTCTGGAGTTGATTCCAGGTGTGGCATTTGCATTTGGAAGCTGTTGTTGTGAACCCACGACATGAGGTCAAAGGAGCTCTCAATGGAAGTGAAACAGACCATCCTTAGGCTGAAAAAAAAGAAGAAATACATCAGAGAGATGGCAGAAATGTTAGGAGTGGCAAAATCAACAGTTTGGTACATTCTGAGAAAAAAAGAGCGCACTGGTGAGCTTGAGAACTCAAAAAGGCCTGGATGTCCACAGAAGACAACGTGGTGGATGATCGCAGGATCCTTTCCATGGTGAAGAAAAACCCCTTCACAACACCCACCCAAGTGAAGAACACTCTCCAGGAAGTAGTGTATCAGTATCTAAGTCTACCATAAAGAGAAGACTTAATGAGAGTAAATACAGAGGGTTCACCACAAGGTGCAAACCATTAATCAGCCTCAAAAATAGAAAGGCCAGATTAGACTTTGCCTGAAAAAGCCAGCCCAGTTCTGGAACAGCATTCTTTGGACAGATGAGACTAAGATCAACCTGTACCAGAATGATGGGAAGAAGAAAGTATGGAGAAGAATTGGAACAGCTCATGATCCAAAGCACACCACATCTTCTGTAAAACATGGTGGAGGCAGTGTGATGGCATGGGCATGCATGGCTTCCAATGGCACTGGGTCACTAGTGTTTATTGATGATGTGACAGAAGACAGAAGCAGCCGGATGAATTCTGAAGTGTATAGGGATATACTTTCTGAAAAGATTCAGCCAAATGCAGCAAAGTTGATTGGACGGTGCTTCACAGTGCATATGGACAATGACCCAAAACATACTGCGAAAGCAACCCAGGAGTTTTTTAAGGCAAAGAAGTGGAATATTCTGCAATGGCCGAGTCAATCACCAGATCTCAACCCGATCGAGCATGCATTTCACTTGCTCAAGACAAAACTTAAGGCAGAAAGACCCACAAACAAGCAACGACTGAAGACAGCTGCAGTAAAGGCCTGGCAAAGCATCACAAAGGAGGAAACCCAGCGTTTGGTGATGTCCATGGGTTCCAGACTTCAGGCAGTCATTGCCTGCAAAGGATTCTCAACAAAGTATTAAAAATGGACATTTTACTTATGGTAATGTTAATTTGTCCAATTACTTTTGAGCCCCTGAAATGAGGAGACTTTGTATAAAAATGGTTACAATTCCTAAATGTTTCATAGGATATTTTTGTTCAACCCCTTGAATTAAACCTGAAAGTCTGCACTTCAATTGCATCTTAGTTGTTTCATTTCAAATCCAATGTGGTGGCTTGCAGAGCCCAAATCATGAAGATTGTGTCACTGGCCAAATATTTCTGGGCCTAACTGTATACTCCTCTCCTTAATGGCCATGAAGCAATGTCTTCCTAGTCGTTGTTCTGGCTTCAGCAGTCTGAGCTCGACAAATCAAGCGGGACAGACCAATGTCGTATTTGATAATTGAGAATCATCCAACTGAAATGGCAAAGGGGGTGATGACAACACTCTAAATGCACTTTACCTGCTTAAGTGCTGCATTTAACTCAATTACCATGGTCATCCACTTCAAATGGTCAAGTGCACATTTTAACTGAAGAGTCAGTTTGCACTTCAAGGCTGCAGTGCATAAAACCAACCATACAATGTTACAATACAAGCAAGCAATTGACAGTTTATTCTAACAATTTTACTGTAGACGAGTTGTGTTATATATCGACCTGCTTGTAAAGCAATCAACCCGTCAAACAGTCCTGCAACACATCGATCTGAACTTCAATGCTTCTGCCTACCTCCTTCATTTTAGCTTTTCCGTGCATCTGCATGCTCATTCTTTCACGTCAGCTGCAAACAGAGTGACGGGGGATCTTTCACTGTCATTGTCTGATATTTGTAGGAAAGTTATCCATCTTGGGCTGCTGACGGGATCTCTCAGCAAGTCTGTTTATCATCATTCATCTCAGAATGAAAACTCTCTCTGAGGTCTCTCCCTGTCGCATATCGTTATTCATTTTCTCAGAGGAAGACATCCGCAGATTCAAACAGATGACATTACACCACTTCTGCTCTATCCAATAGAGCAAAACATGCTTTACAAGTTGGTCTGTAATTACACTGTCATGTACTGTCCTTTTTTTTTACTAACCAGAGTGGAAAAGTCTATGTAATTGTAGTTTTTAATCTGGTACATTAAGGTTCACAGTAAAGCCTGGACTAAAGACAAGTCACAAGTAGCTTCAGTAGTCATTTTGCAAGTTTGGTAATCAGTTATCCCTCTAGGTTACAGCAATCGACATGTTCCAAACGAATCCGTACATTTAGTGGACCATGATAGTCTTGTTTATGCTGTTTTGGAAAATTTACCTCACAGGTTTTTCATATCAGTGAAGAACACAGTTCAGTTTAGAGTGTGACTTGAATTGAAGTTAATTTTGTATTTGCAGGCTTTCCAATTTTCAACCATGACAAACTGCTGCCAGATGCCAACATCTAACCCTTGCACAGCATACAGCATAAACCTTGTGCTGTGGGCTTATTTGCTGTTGCTGGTTTGGAGCAATCCCAGTAAACCACACAGTAGTTTGATGTACCCCAGTTTGCTTGTTTGAGGACTCAGACTGGCCCTTTCAGATTTTTTGGTCCAGTTGTTTGCCTTGCATTTAAGTTTCCCCTCCACAGTAGAACCAGACTAAAGGATTAAATATGATAAAGTTAGAATGACATGGGAGCTTTGCCACCACTTTGGTGTTTCTAGTGGTTTTGTCGAGCTGCACAGTTACTGTGATTCGGTTTTCCTTTTAATGTGCCAGACTACTTCCCTGTCCATCTATCTGTCTGCCTGTTCTTCTTATCTGGTTATACACCTGTCTGTCCACCTGTAACTACGCTTAGCATATAAACACTGACCATTTACACACCTTTGCTTAGCATCATCCATTCAGAAAGTTATGAAATTGCCTTCAGCCCCTTCAGATATAGCATATCACACACCTACAGTTGATAAGCTACATAAACGTGGATAGGGTCAAACCCAGGTGCAATAACACAGAATACCAGTCTATGTTATATTTGTGCATCCTCAGTCATTTGTTTAAATGCACCAGATGTTTGACCGTCACCATCCTCACATATTCCTCTCACCTGTGACGTATGTGAAGCCTTGGAGCAATTTACAAATGTATGACCTGCTGAACATTCACCTTAGATAGAATCACTGATGATAAAAGGTGTGTGATTGGACTTCTAGTGTGAGGACTCTACTTTCCCATGACGACTTACCCTCTGTGCTGTGCATATACAGTAGCTCTTCTGCTGAGCCCCGGCACAGGGGTCTCACAGGCTGTGAGTTCTGCTTGGCTGCCCACATGGAGCCAAAGATCCAGGCGACGTGATGAGCAGACAGACAGAGCATGTGCTTGAGACAGAAGTGACAGAAAGGCAGAGAGACAGTCTAATAGTCTATAGTCTAATGGAGTTGAAATGGACAGTCAGAAAGATTGTGGTTAGAACCCGAGAGTCAGACATAATGAAGACTTCTCAAAAAGCAAAGGACAAGTACAGAAAAGACCCCAGGCCCTGCAGATGGAAGTGCCTTATCGTCACCATTACACAGTCATTTCCATCATAAGTGTACGATCCAGCTCTGTACATTGTCCCCTTATCACTTCTCCTCTCAGCTTTAGAGAGATCAACATCAAGGCTGATATAAAAAAAATCAGCATTAACCCAGCCGAGTTAAAAAATAGAAACTACTTGTGCTCATTTTAACAACCTGTGACTGCATTTGTTGTCAGAGTAGTTGGGGGTTTTTTGGGCCGGAAAATGTCCCTGAATTTCTTCTTCTAAATGAGCCATGTTGCATATTAGGCTACTCATTCAGGCTACTTTGGCCCATAGAGCTGCATAGAATGACAGAAACCCCTTAAATGTAGGTGTTGTTGTCAGTCTCGCCACCAGGGGTCAGTGTGGCTTTAAATCTCAGCCTGTCTGTATCGTGGTTGTCAGAGTCAAGACAACCAGACTGAACTGTGCAGTCAGACAGTAATGCATTTATTTTTGCACTGTGTCTAATTTTCTGTTGTCAATCTAATCAACCCTTTTGTTCAATGTTTTGTCTCGTAGACTTTGCAGTCCGTGAACTGCATTTTTGTGTCTCTTTTGTGTCTGTGTGTGTTTTATTTTTCTGTCCCACTCAATTCAATTACTAGGTGCGACTGCGATATGTTCGGCTGTTAATAATAATCTTCCCTCTGTCGTGCACAAATTGTGAATTCTCAAAAGAACAATCTATCTATCTCTTTTCTCTCTGTCATCCAGCAGAGAACATGTGCCTGTCTGGATGTAAGTGTGTGTACCTGTCCTCAGGGCTGTATGTGTGTGTGTGTGTGTGTGTGTGTGTGGGCTGTGGGCTGTGTGACTTTAGCTATCTGACAGGGCATGTTTGATGGAGGGCAGAAGAAAGGGCTGATCTGATAGCTCTGATACAGGAAGATGAGGAGGGAGCCAGGTGGAGGTAGTAATGACACCTCAGGAGGGGCTACTCTGGCTGGGGGGATGGAGGGAGGGATGTGATGGAAAGGAGGGTGGATATGGTGGAGGAGTGAGGAGGAGGATATCACTCTCTCTCACACAAGCTAAACTCACAGACACACATATCCACATACATGCACAGCTGGATAGGGCTTAATGAAGACTGAGCAGTAATAGCCACACATACCCGTTCCCCAAGGCACAAAGACTCAGACGGCTATCTGACTCACACACTTTTAAAAAAACACACACACCACATGCTCTTTGTTGGGTGCCCACGCAGAAATGTTCTCAAATGTGCAAATACACTTAAACAGGGGACACACACACACAAGGGGCACACAAATCCACGCACATTCACACACTTCCTCTCTCCCTGTGTTTATTTTTGCATATGCTATAACAGGTGCTCAGATGGTGAAACAAACATTTATGTACAGATCAGTTCACACACACACACTTATCAGGATTCTGATTTGGACAGCACTGATGGAGCAGTGGACCTGTCTCTATGTTCTCGTCCACCATGCATGGCAGCACTGCACAGAGAGAGAGACAGGCAGAGAGGGAGAGGACGGGGAAGGTAAAGGGAGAAAAAAAGGAGAGATGGATGAAATAGGAAAGCGTTTTGGAATAGTCAGAGGTCGAAGCTGTGTATATTTTGGGGCAAAGTAAAATGACCAAGAAAAAGACAGCAGCAGGGTGTCAAGGACCTTGAAAATAATCCAAAAATGAATTATACCAACGCTGGAGTGAAACAGTGGACATAATAGTGAATAAATGCAGCACAATCATAGTGACATCTAGCAGTGCAACAAAGTAAGGAGATAAAGTCCACTGGGAAGAAGAGGAGCACGGAGGGAGATGGAGGGAAGGAGGGATGAGAAGAGACCCACAGGGAGAGATGCAGATGCGGAGGAGGGTGTTTTTGGCTCGGCTGTTTGTTCAGGGAAAATGTGGTGGACCAGCCAGGAAGCATTGACAAAGGAGGAAAAAGAAGGAAGAGAGAATGAGAGAGGATGAGAGAAGGTCAAGCCGACTGAGCAACAGACAGAAGCACAACCACGCAGGCTTAGCACAGATTTAGACTGCACACATTTTCCCAGAAACCATTTGAAAAAGGTGGGAATAAATCAGGATATAACTCTTAGTATGTACAGTATACAGATTTTGTCTGCTGTTGCTTTTTCCAGCAGTTAGTGATTATTAACTGTTCACTTAACTGCTGTTTATATTCCATTATGTGCTATTTTATAGGCGTCGGTTAGTTGCTTTGGCAACATGGGCCTCCTTTTCATACCAGTGAAACATGATTGAATTGAAAGACACAATGAGTGCTCAGACAGTACGGGCAAGATAGGAGGCATATCAGATTAAAGAGGACAAAGCCATGAAATGCAATGTAAATGGAGAGAGACAGAGTTGAGAGGATAAAGGATGGCACATAGAAATGCAGAGATGAAGGTGCAGGCTGGAATATGAGGTTGAAGCTAAAGTGAAGACTGAGGGAAGGTGTCGGGAGGAAGAAGAAAAAACAAAGGGTATGAGTTGTTGAGTCTATAACGAAGGTTAGAGTTGGACAGTGGTGGCGAAACTGGGATCCTGGTGAGCGAGACGGGGTCTGAAAGGAGGATAAGAGGTGGCTGAGAGAGCCGAGAGTGAAAGAGAGAATTTATTAGCTCTGGAGGTGTCGTGTTCAGCCTTTACCAGTCAAGCACATCTGAATGTCAGAATGAGGAGAGGAGACACAATTACAATTAAGGTGAGACAGACAAAGAGAAGAGAGAGACAAAAGTAACAGAAAAAGGATGCATTCATGCAGTGTGACCAATATGGGCTTTTAAATGTCAATTCTCAGACCAATAACTTTAGAGTTTGTGCCAGTGTTCAGTGTATTTCAATAGATTACTCCATTATCATGACAAATTATGTCAAGCATTCAATTTCCCTCTTGGTGAAATGTAATCTCTCTGAAATACAGTAGCACTGAGACGTCATTTGACACTAAATCTTTCCATTGAAATTCATTCCTTTGGTTGAGTTAAGAAGCTCCAGAGCAGGGACGTCACCCCACATATGGTCATTGAAACGCTTCAGTAGGCCATCACGTGAAGAATTAATTAACTAAAGAGATATTAATAATTGGCTGCTCGCTAAGCTCCGTCCTCCATATTACATGCAATCTTATGCAATGTAACGTATATTTACTCAAGTACTGTACCTGAGTAAAGTACAAATTTGAGGTACTTGTACTTGTATTTCCGTTTCGTGCAACTTATCTTGTCTTACTATAGCCCCATGAACATCAACGTGGAGAAATCCAAAGCTTGCCGAGTCACAGTTGCTAAGATATAATTGGACAATTGCTGCACTAGGGAGAGGTTTGGTGAACAGTCCGTTAACAGTTTAATTGGGAAATGAAAAGTGCGAAACAAATTAATTAATTCATCATTACATTAATCATTTGACTGACTGATATCACACAATAACAGTAGCCAAAATCAGTCCCAACACGTTGGTTTGTGCTGTGTTTTATGAAAAGACAAAGACAACATAGACTAACAGAGAGACCGAAAACAGACAGACAGAGGGGAGCAGGCAAATTAAAAAAAAGTTGATGTTGAGCTTGATTCACTATCAAAACACTCCTAATTGCTCGCCTTGTGGTGTTGTATTCCCCGCTTAATAAGATTTCTCTCGCTACTTGCCTGAAGACACACACCAAAACAGCTTCCTTTTGCATTGCTCTCTCTCTCTGCCTCATTTTGTATCCCACTGTCTGTCACACAAGTACACACACATTAGTTTTTGTTCAGTTCCCCTTTCTCTGTCCCTCTCCCTCTTTTTGTTTCTCTATCAAACACACACACTCGCACACACACACACACACAGGCAGGCAAGCATCTCTCGGGAGCAGCTTTCATTCATTCATTAAAAGCTGAGGTGGGCAAGGCCCCTGCTGTCGCCATGGTGACAGCTCCTTTGGTGCGACAAATAGAAAGTTAAACTCAGTTTAATTTTTAAAGATATTTAGTCTATATTTGTCTGTCTGTCTGTCTGTCTGTCTGTCTGCCTGCCAGAGAGGAGAGGAAGAAAAAAAGAAAAACTGAGAGGAGGTGATCGAGGAGGAGAAATGTAATATCTTGCTAATGACTGAAGGGCAGAAGGAGAGCGACAGAGCAGGAGGCCCGGGTGCAGACGTTCACAAAATCTACATTTGCATTTACATTTACATTCGGCCAATGTGAGAATAATGCTGCAGATTAAACAAAGAGGAGAAATATATGAGAGGGGAAAAAATAATGAAAAAAAGAAAAATATAAATCAAACGAATAGACTGAGTGACAGAAATAGCTAAAAGCTGTTGGGATGAAAGATGGGAAGAGCGTGTGAGAGGGAGGGGGGGTGATGCGGAGAAAGATATAAAAGCAATGGCAATGAGAATATAATGAGAAAATGGGCGAGAGAGATAGAGAAAACAGACGAGAGGCAGAGATGATAGCGGGGGTGGGGGGGGGTAAAACAACCACGGACAAACAGAAAGCGTAAAGCAAGAGAGACATGAGAGCAGGTCTCTGGGGGGAAGAGGTTGATTTGGGCCTGTCGTGATTGGGTTTGGACTTCTCCCACAGAGCCGAGGTGACTCACCAGTCTCCCACGCGCACACACACACACACAGATGCGCACTGTGCTGTATGTGGCGTGAGTGTTTATGTGTGTGTGGTAGAGAGAGAGAGTAACATTTAGTTCTTTGTCATTGTCCTGGACGGGTGTGTGTGTGTGTGTGTGTGTGTGTGTGTGTGTGTGTGTGTGTGTGTGTGTGTGTGTGTGTGTGTGTGTGAGAAGCCGTCATGTTGCGTGCAGCCTATTAGGAGCTGTCATTCTTAATAACAGATAATAACACACTGTCCATCTCTGTCTCCAGATGCCCACTGTCCCTGCTGATTCACTGCCTGTTGTACAATGCTGTTATAAAATACTTACACACACACACACACACACACACACACACACACACACACAGAGTTTGAAATGAAATAATCTCATTCCTAGGTTGTTAAAAAAAAGTCTCCATTATCCAGAGCATCGAGAATCTCATTTGTCTCAGTAACAGGTTATTGCGTAATACACACATGACCAGTACCTTAGCTGACATTAGCAAAAGACAAATTCAAATTTATCAGTGTTGTTGATCTCGAAGGATGCATTTAGATTTTTCATAATTGCACTTCTTCCCGGAGAGGCAGCTCACGCAGATTTCAGGTTTCAGAATTAAATAAGCAGAAAACAAGGTGAGCAAAACAAATGACGAGGCACAGCAGCACTGGCTGCCCATGCATCAACATTATCCAGTATGGAAGAAGTCCCTCTACTCTCATCTATACTTCTATCCATATTCTGTATGAGTGTGTTGTGGACAGAAGTGAGGAGGCATAATGTATGTAGCCATGTATGTTATTATTACATGGCTGACTTGGATGGTGGAGGCCTTCACTTCCAGTAACGCTGCCAACACATAAATGTCAGACACATTCTTGGAAGTTGCTTTATATGAAAATAACAAACTGCCGAGGCGAACAGATGAACAGTGTACATGAATAGTCCGCTATGTGGCAAGTGTGTCATTTTAATTGTGTGTGTGTGTGTGCGTTTGTCCCTGCGAGTGTATGGTTTAATGGCACATTAATGTTGCCTGGAACAAAGCCCTTCATCATTATCTACACTCGCATTTTGGGAACATGAAAATCTAAATCGAGTGAGCATTTCACACGGGTGGGAAGGAGAGCCGGGAGACGGAATAATTTGATTTAAAAGATAATTGGGATATATCATAATCAAGACCAGATAATTGTCCTCTTTTTTTATTTTGTTTCATATTTCAAAGCCACGGGAAAGCATTTTTTTTCTTGTAAGAGAGGCTCCAGATAAGTGAGGAGACATTATTTAAAGAGAGACGGCTCAAAATAACAGGTTTTCTAGGCAAGCCCACCAAAATCACCTTCCTCTGCTCTCCTGATTGCACGATAGGCTGGTGGATGCGTGTGATGTGAATAGCAAGTGAGAAGATGTTCACTGTGAAAGAAATGCTTATTTCTCAAAGTAACCTGGTGAGGTGGCGTTAACCAGTTCAAATGTCATTCTGGTTCAGAAAGACATTGTTTCTATGGTTACATGTTGTCACTGCATGTTTCTCTGGTCAGACAGAGATTGATGTTACTGTTAGTCTTGTTATAAAACACTTGTGTTGGAGGACTTAAGTAAATCAATACCTTGTTGGATGAACTCAGCTGAGTTGGAGAACATACACAGATCTGGTCTTGAAAGTTAAAGAGTGCATTTTGGTTTGTTCCTGAACAGTTAAAGCTGAAGAGAGAGAGAGAGAGAGAGAGAGGAGGGGAGAGTCTGTGTATGTTTGTGTCTGTCTCTGTCTTTTTATGCATGTGAGAGTGTATTTTTTCTCTCTGTGCCTTCACCTAACTCTCTGCTTGCCAATGATACTGACTCTTTGAACGAACTTAAATTAGAAGATGTCGACAGTCTCAGACCAGGAGCCTACAGATCTTCTCTCCTCACAGCCTCTTTCCACCTGCAGCCCCTCCAGCAATCCAACCAGGCGGTGTCTTCTTCCCCACCGAGCGCCCCCTCTGTCATCTCAAGCCCATGCTTGCCACTCATGGAATATTTAACAAACAGCATGTTCCTGAATATCGATGTTGACAGGCTGTTTTACCTCGTCTCACATACACTGGGTCAGTGCCAGAGAATAATACCTCAGTCTGAACACAGATTTGGCTGTGGACATCAAGAAAAAGCACACTGCATGTTTTAAATGAACAACATTAGCTGTGCTTGATTTATCATATCTCAATGTCAGAGGAAAAGGCAAGTGGAGCTGGAAGTTAACGTATTTCAACCAGAACTGGTGTCTCCACAGTGAACAGTCTCGGAAATGTTTCTTCATTTATCTTTCTTTATTTTAAGTTATGGAGTGAAAACAAACCTTTATTGTTTTCCCATTAAGTGTGACGTTTCAGTATCTAATTTGTGCAGAGGTCGACAAAGAACACGACTACAGACTTAATGAACTGATTTCTATAAACCAAATCTCTCAAATGCTGAAGTTGCATTGCACTGCAATTTTGCAGAAGTCAAACGTGTGTGCAGTGCAGCATGTGTGTGATTGTAAGTGTAGGTGTATGCTTTTGTATGTGTGAGAGATAAACAGGATAATGTGTTCAAATTGGACATGACTCATCAGGAATTTCATCAGCGCCACCTCATAAACCTCACAACATTAAAACACATTGTGTGTGTTTGTATGTGCGCGCGTGCACGTGTTTGAGTGAGAGAGCAATTAGCTGCTAACACGGTGTGATTTTATGTGTGTATTCACTGTCATGTACTGTTTTCACATTTCCTCTCTCTCTTTCACTGCAGGGTGGAGGAGAGTTTTAAGACTCTTTTCTGGTCGATCTTCGGGCTGTCTGAAGTGATCTCAGTGGTGCTGAAGTACGACCATAAGTTCATAGAGAACATCGGCTACGTGCTGTACGGCGTCTATAATGTCACGATGGTGGTTGTCCTTCTCAACATGCTCATTGCCATGATCAACAGCTCGTACCAGGAGATAGAGGTACGTAAATAAGATGGCCAGTCGATACAGACAGGGTATAATATTGTCAACAAGTCAAAAAGGATCATTGTTTGATCACCTCTGTGCCTGCAGGAGGATTAGAGAGTGAGTTGAAAATACCACGAGCCGTAAAAGATCAATTACAAACAAAAACACAGAATACAAAATAAAAGCAGGAGTCTCACAGAAAAGTTGTCACAAACAAAACTGAAATAAAAACAATAATAGTATTTTCAAACATACTAAGAAATATGAGCTGTTTGGAAAAATCCAAGTGAGATTTGATTTTTTTTTTCTCTTGTTACATCTCACTAAGACAAAAAGCTGTTAATTTTCTTGTGGCAAAGTACAAGTACATTCAACACATGCATTGGACATGTTCAGTTCTAACATAGTTCTAACATAGTTACTCTCATAACAATCACATATAATTATAATTATGGTAATTAGTTATAGAACAACAACGTTTGCCAATCATTCACATTAACTATTAGATAACACCAGTTTAATGTAATAATAATAATAACAATAATAATAATAATAATAATTTTTGATTAATTTGTTCTAAAGTAGCTTTTATTGTTTGGACTTAATTGTCTTGACTTAAAGCAACATATGGAGTGGAAGTGATATTTTGTCCCCGAATAGTCAAAGGTTTCTGCTATCTGATGGGTTTTATTTCACCAGCCCTGATTATTTCAAACACACCATTTGTCTGTTTGTCTCTGCAGGAGGACGCTGACGTGGAGTGGAAGTTTGCCCGAGCCAAGTTGTGGCTCTCCTACTTTGACGAGGGCCGCACCCTGCCCGCCCCCTTCAACCTGGTTCCCAGCCCAAAGTCCTTCTACTACCTGGTCCTCCGCATCAAGTCCTGCCTGATACGCCTCTGCAAGGCCAACAGCCGTCGCCATAACAACGAGCTGGAGATGGGCATGCTCAACTCACAGGTCAAGGTCAGTGTCCAAAACTCTTACTTTGATTCCTAATCTCATGAGGAATTACAGACACAAACTGAAAAATATGTTGTTATTTTCCGTACATTATCCTCCGTGACAGGGAACAGCTGTCATTATTTTTGACATTGTGAAGAATGATAATGAATGATTTTCCAAACCAAATTGCAGAAATAATAGACTGAGTTTCTCTTCATATCAGTATTATAATCTTTTCTAAGTGCTTTGATTCAACTATTCCTACATTTTCCAGGAACTGTGGTGGGGGCCAATAATTATGAGCTAATTACTGACAACATGCAACTTGTTGTTCTTGCCAACCATTCAGCATATTATTCTCAGACAACAGGAAAATGTACACAGAAAAATCAAGTCACAAACAGCAGTTTATAATACAGTTTGGTTCAATGGCAATGGCATACTAATTACCAGGTGTGTACTTTCCATCCAGATATTCCTTCATGTGCAGGCTCCTTCACAGCTAAATTACATGTTTTGTTTCTCATGTGGTGTCATTTGGTGTTATTTGCCCGTAACTTGTGTAATAAAGTATTTCTGATTTTTGATTCTGATTTAAATGTCTGTTGGAAAAGGGGCATAGGACAAGCTCACAACTTGTATGCACAACAATCTGCAGTGGACTTGCCTGTATGTCAAATACTGGATCTTCTGCATATATAATATGTACCGTGTGCTCAGATGGCAGTGTGGTTAAGACCCTTGATATTCCCACTGCAAGCCTGGGATGCAACTTTAGTTTCATTCATTTTCACACTTTCCCCCTCTGCAGGATTGTGCATCTAAATAAAATCGCTGTAATGAAAAGAAAGTCTTCCGTGAGGAAAATACCATACACCATTTAACACAGAATCCATCTTAGCGCTGGCCTTGTCCGCACGCATTTCCTCTGTCTGATTCCTCGGCTCAAATGGCTCACCTCAGCGCTTCTGCTAGGCTATTAGTCAGGCCATTAGATCTACCTGCGTCTGCTCAAATGTCTGGGCAGGTTTCGGATGGGAACAAGATGGGTCACACCCTGCTGCCTCTGTGAGCTCCTAAAGTTCTGTGCAGCTCTGACAGTTTAACTGCAGAGCCAAGCAGGCGCAGCAAGCGATCGATACATAAGCTCGCCCTCGACCACAGTGCGGCGTCGCGAATGTCAAGTGAGATTTAAAGAAGACAGCATGGTCTCTCTGAATCTGTCATAGTTTTTCCTCTCCGTCTTTTGGTCCATGTTCCTCATGTGGGATATCCACTGTTTGAGAACAGCGACGTGCTGAATTAAAGCTAATTATGTTAGTTTCAAGGCAGCATATGGTCAGAAAGATAACCAAGACGGCGGCTGGTGAAAAACCAGTTTTAAAGGTTGGATTGTATATATTTAAGAGGAACTGATTGAGCCTCTGGTAATGTACATTTTAAATGAAAATTTACATGTGGAAGTAATAAGTTCACATGTTTGTTCAGTAAGTTTTTCTGTGAGTGTGTGCGTTTGCTTGCATGCAATAGTTGATGCTCAGGCCCTTTGGTGAATATGTCTTTCATATATTAACAGTATTCAGGACAATTGATTTTGTGCCAAAAGCAAATTAAATTAATATCAGTTAAATGGAGGGAGCAAAGGCCAACAAAGTAGGTCATTGATAGGGACAAGATCACAGAGTACACAACAAAGAGATTTGAAGCTTTGTGAAGCCGCAACAGTAGTTACCATCTGGTTGTGTGGTTCAGTAAAGCAGTAGATAAAAACATTAATTTGCAAATCATCTGTGTTTACAGTAGGCGTTCTCTGCTCTACAAAGGCCTCAAAACAATTTCTGTATATATCCACATAATTGATTGTTTATATTGAATATTGTATGATGAACTTCAGTAATGTTTTTTTGTTGTGATGTGTAGTATTTTAGAATGAATCTGTTTTGTATTTAGTGCAGACACATTCAGTATATATACATATATGTATACAGTATGTTGTGTATTCATCATTTTGAAAAATTCATCTGCTCTCTGAGAGAAATCGAGAATTATTTAACATTGAAAACTGCCGTGAACTGGCTTTCAACTTTAAAGCTTTGTCAGTTATTCTTCAGTAAAAGCAAAAATGTCCACATTGTCCATTATTCATTGTTAAACTTAAATTATGTTGAGATATCTCCAGGCCTCTGCAGCTTTAGTGCATATACAGTAGCAGCTAGTTGCGTGTGTCCACACTTACGTTAAAACTAATTTTGACACTGCAGCGCTGAAATGACACACAAGCTACAAAGCAAGGTCATGGACGTGGAAGGCATCTCGAAGTCAGTTAATAGAGATTCACTCTGGTCAAGTGAGGCTGTCAATTCTCTTTGAAGACATCTGTGAGCACTAGATACAAACGCTAAGCCCTGCCTTTCATTGTTGTTTTGTTTTGGCAGTGTGTTGCCTCCTCTAACACCCTTTTCAAATGCTTCCATTATAGAAGATCACTCAACCCTGAAATGTGATGTTAACACTTGGACTGTTGTTTGTATCCCACTGTTGCAACAGGATGAGCGCTTCAGGTCTTATCCACGCCCGGGAGAAGAGTTCATCCCCAGAAAATCTAGAAAACACCCAACCAGATACGAGGTAAGACAAACAGCGAAGTATAAATCTCAGAGAAGAACTAAGAAGGGAAAAGAAAGAATAAAATGAGAGGCAGAGAGAAACATTCAGGCTGAGGAAGATAGAACAAAACTAAAGTAGAGAGGTAGAGAGTGGAGGTGGCTGGAGGGTGATAAAGGATGACAGGAAGCGAGACGGAGAGAGAAAATGAGAGAGGTGGAAGAGGTACAGAGAAACCAATATGAAAGACAGGTAAGGATGAGGCAGGAAGGTCGGGAGATGAGAGACGGAGGGGAAAAAAATTAACAAGAGTTTGGATGAAAGGGCATTGACTGAAAGGAAGGCAGGATTGAACAAGTGATTGCGAGTGAAAGGGGGAGAGGAGGAATGGCAAAAAGAAAAAGAGCAACAGAGGAAGGCTGAAAATGCCTCTAATGAGCTGTTTGAAGGAGATCGAAAGCAGACACTCTGCTGCTCTCCTCCGTAGTCTGCCCTTCACCTTTGCCCTGAGGGAAATCTAACTTCCTTCACTGGTCGGCTGCACTTTAATCTCCTAAACCCTCAGAGTTTGTGTCTTTTTTTTCAACATCCAGTGACAGTGCACAAGATCACTCACACCAAACACTGAGATGTCACCTGATTAGACATTTGTATGTGTGCTGACACATATCGACCCATATCCGGATTGCCTACATGCAGAGATGGACTGCTTGAGCCTTGGCAGCAGCTGCAGGATATCCCTGCTGGCTACAGATCAATACTCAACATTTCACACACACACACTCTCTGAGACACTGTTCTCTGACACTGTGCACTATGCGTCGTCACATCACCTTGTCACCTTCTCTGTATTTAATCTTCTCTCTTCTCCCCCTCGTAGAATATCATGAAGCGCCTGATTAAGCGGTATGTGCTGAAGGCTCAAGTGGACAGAGAGAGCGACGAAGTCAATGAAGGTAAATATTCCCTCTTCATCAAGGCCCACTCTCATTCTGTCATTGTTTGCTCAGGGCACATGTGTGCCTGAGTGTATGGACTGTTAGTGAGAGACAAGATGTAGGAGTTACTGTGTGTGTGTCTGCATGAGTGAGATAAAGTCCATGAAATGAGGTCGTGCTGTGCATCATTGTACTATATGTACTGTATGGCTACATATACTCACACGTCTATAGCACAATGGCCTTGTAGATAAGTGCTTACCTGAATACATGTCTGTATTTGTTCATGTTCATGTGCCCTGATTGTTCTGTCTGTGTGCAACTTTGTTGTAGGCGAGCTGAAGGAGATCAAGCAAGACATTTCCAGCCTCCGTTATGAGCTCCTGGAGGAGAAGTCTGAGGCCGCTGGAGAGCTGGCTCTGCTTATCCAACAACTTGGCGACAAGTTTGGCAAGAACACCATGAGACACTGACAGGACTCGCTAGAAGGAGAGAGAGGGGCAAGGAGGGAGGAAGATGTGAAAAATCAGGAGGAGGTGGGGGCAGAAAGAAGGGTCAGAGTAGGGTATGTTTAAGACCTTGATAGTGGAAGAGGGAGAAAAAAGGGAGAGGGGAAGCAGGTTGTTTGTGAGAGAGACAGGGAAGAAAGTGGAGGAAAAGCTTGAGAGAGTGGGCACAGAGTGAAATATTGCTTACTTGAGGCAAAAGACAAGTGTTATGTATATGCAATGACCAATTAGGGTGGAATGTGAAAAGAAGATAGCAGTGACTGCAAGTGAGCGCAAGGTCAAAGGGTCAAAGGGGAAGTAAACTCAGTTGGAGGGGGTTTGTGTTGACAGCTGAATTCTAATTAAAGGCAACGTCTTCAGGGAGTGAGAGAGGAGAGGAAGACAGAGGCCCGCAGGCTGGGTGGGAGATGGCGGGAGACGAATGTGGAGGAGAACACGAGCACCATGAGATACAAAGAGGCACCACAGGGCAGGAGACAGCAATGAGGGCCCCCACATCCGCTGCCAAGAGATATCAGTGCATCACCCACTTAGAGGAGAGAGAGGGAAACCCAGAGAAGGGATGACGCAAAGGGGAGGGCTGGAGAGAGAGGTGGGGTGGGGGGAGGCAAGAAAGAAAGATATCTGAAAAAAAACTGCCACTGTTATTCACACCAGAAAGGCTGGCTTTGCATCTGTGTCTTCACTTTGTCAGGACAAGCATAGTGACGCCTGTCGAGATACTGTACACCCCTTTATACACCAGGCTATCTAATTAATGCATTTCCATCCACAATGCACAACTTCTGATCAGGAGTCAGATGATTCAGGAAAAAGCGGTAAACAGTGTAGGATTTATGCATTTAAAAGTCATTAAAGTCATTGTAATGTCAGTTAGACACCTTTGTATGTCCACATAACACACATGTGAACTGTCTCCAAGGGATCTTATGTTAGTAGAAATTGACTTCGTAGAGTTTCAAAAAAGAAGGAAAAGACAAAACATTACTCCAGACGGCATGTCTTTTACCTCAGTCGGAATTATATAAAACACAATGTACTGAGCAAGAGATGTTACAAGCATGGCTAACTCATGGATAGCAAATTCAATTTCACAATCATACCTCCCTCCCTTTATTTAAAGTCTATCTCTTGTGCATTTTTGAACAACTTCAAGCCAGTAAACATGTTAAATATGACCTAGATAACTGTTGTGGATGTCCTTTTCAGTGTGTCTCTGTGCGACACGTTTTTCTAAAATAGGCACCAGAAAGGTGACATGTCTTCTTGGAGTAATGTTTACAGCTATAAAATGCAGGAGGAGGCCAGTGCGTATGAGGAGCACATGACGGCGGAAACGCTCCCCTGTCTGATCGCTTTAGAGCAACCAGACCTTTGTGAGATGATAAAATGAGGGAAATAGAGACTTTTGGAACAACAGTGAAATCATTTGGCTATAAAACACTGGGACTCTGCTGCAGAGGCTGTGTGGAGTCATTTTATGGTCTTGTTTTTCTTTTGGAGAGTTATTAGACACACCGCTGCACTAGCTAACTGGCTGTGTTAGACTTCACCTGTGAGTCAACTGATGTGGGGATGAGTAGGTAATAGCTGAATTGTTGCTTTAAGTAAAATATAGAGAAAATGTGATCCCGATAATAATGCACAGTTTGATAAACTGCCCATTAGAAATGAAATCTTTTGTGCTAAGTGGAAAACTGTATCTACAACAAACAATATACACATGTAGATGCAAATAGGGTGCTAAAGATTATGTTGCCCTGTGGTATCAGCCACAGTATTCATGTAGCATTGCCAACGTTCACACACACACACGTTCAACACTGGTCTGCAAACATTTCAATGTAACTTCATAAATTAGACCGTCTTTCGTATTTTAAATTGAATCAACAGAATGAATGGGTTCCTCCCAGGATTATGTTGTGGATTCAGATCATTAGAATACATCACACAGTTCCTTCCATCCCTTTCAAAACCAACTGGATAACACAACAAATAAAATGTTTTCAAGCTAAAACACCACAATTGTATTATTCTGTTATTGTGTGGATGCTATCAAATGTCATTAGCCCCATAGGTGAGAATCAGCAGGGGCCTTCTGCACCAATCAACACATGTAGAGGGCTGTCATTATATATAATTTGTTTTGGTGGGAAAAACAAACCAGATCTTGTCCATCTTAACATCATTTCAACAACATGAAGTACAACTTCAACTTGCAAGATTGTGGGATGAGTTATTTCCATAACAAATGTATCTATATATGTTTGAATCCTTACAGGTAGTTTTTAAAGCTTAAACTCTTTAGTAGGTGTAGTAGGCCCGAGCACACTTCTTAGCAGTATTAAAGCTGAGGGATCATTTTTAATCAGAAAGCTTTAAACATAACTGAAAAGGCTGACTTTTTAGAGATATGAGGTTTTCAAGCTAAAGTGACCGCATCTAGTTTCAGATACACAAATGTTGTTTTGTCAAGATTTTATCTCAATAAGTAGTAGGACTTGAACTTGTTTCTTTATTTATTTGTACTGTGTGTGTGTGTGTGTGTGTGTGTGTGTGTGTGTGTGCATGTGTGTGTGTTGGAGAGTGAAAGAGCAGCTAACTGTTTTCTGTGTGCAGCACCAGGCTAATAATGAAAAGACTCCCAGAGAAGGTTTTAAGATTCATTCGTCCTGAAAGATAAAATTGCCTGAAATACTGTATTTTTAAATTGTACGCAAGAAATATTGATTAAAGCAAAATCTTGTACAGTATATTGTCATATTTTTGATCCTTGAATTAAAGAGAGCAAACTCTAAACCGGTTGTTTAATCATTGGAGTACTCCGCATGTTTGTGCTGCTGGGTGAAGTTAGATGAAATTTAATGAGTCTAAATATTCAGTGTTTGTCCCCATCGGTAGACCTCCGTCGATGACAAGCGCTGGAGCAAAACCAAACATGTGGCTGCAGTGTCGCTCAGCAACACGGCAACTGAATGCACACGCAGACACACACGTACGAATGTACACACTCAGAACAAATGCTCTTTAAACAAACATTTGAGCAGCCGGGAGACTGCACAGTGCAATAACACACATCCATAGTGCACACTACTGCACTCGCACACAAACATACAAAGAGAACCTTCATTTTATATTTAGAGTATATTACAGTTTAGTTT
Source organism: Enoplosus armatus (assembly GCF_043641665.1). Taxonomy (NCBI): domain Eukaryota; kingdom Metazoa; phylum Chordata; class Actinopteri; order Centrarchiformes; family Enoplosidae; genus Enoplosus; species Enoplosus armatus. The sequence continues at coordinate 12,179,067 of NC_092189.1, read as the reverse complement.
TCTTTTTTAGTGGTTACAGGCATATCTCAGTCCTCGCTGTTTTAAAGCTATTCACACAGATCTCTTTGCCAACATACAGCTCTGCTCAACCTTTATATAAACTCACACCCATAATCCACTAAAGCTAACAAAACCTTTACATACATGTCTAAAAAAAGTCACATGCAAAAGTTCCCAACAGGGACACTGCCACTGATAATAAAACCTGAAGCGTTATTGATTTTTTTTACATGAACCAGCAGAGTATATATTTGTATAACCCAATCTCACATATAATGTCTCTGTGGGATTTACAGGTCCACAACAGCAACTGTAATCAAAACAACTGTGCCAAATTATACTGAATGTTTGAAGAGTTTAAAGCTTTAGAGCCCAAGAAGATTCTCAAAAACTATATATAAAGTTAGGATATGAGCAGCTGGCCAAGGCTAGCAGGTGCTCTAGCTAAACATTACATCCCAAACTGGAGCCCAAACCAGCCCTCACATGCCCCCACCACCCCAAAGCACAATTGCAAACACTTCATGTGATATAAGGAACCGTACTTCAGGAGCATTTCCTCAAACACAGTACATTCACTTGACTATAAAAGCATTACATGAGGTTACTGCAGACTCAACACACAGTATGTTTCAGAGTGGCATTGACCAAAGAGGGTCTTCAAAGCCAAAGTACCCCCTTTGAGACTGGGAAATTGGCTTTCCTGTAAGTGTGTGCAGCTAAGTCATGCACCTGTGTGTGTGTTGACCTTGTTAACACACTTGGCGTGGTCACAGCCAGACATCCTGAAAGCTGCCCTCTAAAGCAGCACTGTAAACACTCCGCTCCAACATGTGTCCAGATGTTTATCAGACCTCAGTTGCTCCATACCGTTCATTCACCACTCTCTCTGCATTGTTTCAGGCTGTCACTGACAGACTTCCTTTTATCGTCTAGTCTGCCATTACAACTAACCCTGTAAAGTTGTCACTAAAACTTACCTTACACGGTCATCTTTCAGACTACATATGACAAGGGTCGGCAGATTGTGGGTGTCTTTGTTTCAGTGCAAATTCTTCTTGTGACAATTTTATTGAAACAACACTGGTTTATGCAGAAAGTATCATTTCAAGAGCAGGTATATATGGATTAAAAACTGTTTTCCATTCATGTTGAATTTTTAATGTTAAACCCACGATAAACAAGTTCAAACACTGATGGCCCCTCATGACAGCTGGTAGGTATTTGTTTTGTGGACGAGTCATGTAATGTGAACCTTTAAACTGTCCAAACCTCGGACTTGTCTTCTCCTGTGAGTATTGATGATGTAGGTGGTGAAGAAAAGCTGTTTTTACATTGGGTTCAGCCTTCATCGGTGAGTCCTGCTTTCTTTGGATGAACGTGCCCACACATGAAATGCTGCTCTTCAAAAATAAAGTTTTTGATTTTTGCACTTAAGTTTCAGTTCATGGAGAAGATTTCTCAGCCGTGAGCCTTTCTGCAGTCTCAAGTTCTGATCCAGGTTGTTAGATGTGTTGTAAGGTATATGTTTAGATAAAAATGTTGGCAGGCACGGCTGTAAGGGAAAACGCTACAATAACCACACTTACAGGCTTGGATACACTCAGAGGAGCATCGTTTTCCTCATCACGTTGTTCAGTCTGGTTTCTAACCGTTGTCACATCCTCTCCTTCGGTTTCCTCCACTTGTCCTCTCTCCTTCCCATCACTCACTGCTGCGCTATATATCCAGGTCAATAAAGCAGAAATGCCATAACACTGTCTCAATAGAAAGAAGACTTAATTTTAACCAGAGAAATGCCGTACAGCACACACACACACACACACACACAGCAGCCAAGACCTTTACTGGACTATCTCCATAGCAACAAAGTCAGTCCAAGGGAACTTCACAGAAAATTCTATTATCTGATTTCCTTGAGTGCTCTCCCTCTGACTTTTGATATGAGTTTTGACCTTAAGGGTGTTACTCAATGACACCCTCCGTCAATGTGGGTGTGCATTTGTGCGCGTGTGTGTGTGCTGCACATGTGTTTGTGTTTTGTCATTTATAGAAGTGTATCTGTTCATGCTTGGTTGTGTATGACCTGTGAGCAGACATTAGCCTGTGTGCCTGCATAGAAAAACCTCTAAGACTGTCTGTGCGTGTGTGTGTCTTAGAGCAACACAGTATAACTGACATCCCTTCTCTGGTGTAATTTGTCCCAGAGGCCCCAGGCATGGAAGTGTTCCCAGCCCTCCCTCCCTCCCTCTCTCTCCTCCTACTCTCCTCCTCTTCATCCTCCCTCCCTCTCCATCCCTCTCGCCTCCTCCGTCTGTCTGTCTCTGTTTCTGTCTCTCCTGGCAGAGCGGTGAGCGATGTGACCTCCTGCCTCTGAAAGAAAGGGATTCCAGGGATTTGGGGGACAGATTAGATTCCCTCTCCAACGCACCTCCCACCTACTGCCTGGAAGCCCCCTCAGGAGACAAACTTAGCAGGACACATACACTTGCTTGCTTGTATAAACACATACAAACATAGCAGCTTACCCTTCCTCATGTATTATTAGAAGCTTGAACACACACGTAGGTGGGTTCAAACACATTATACACACTCACTCACTGAGGCGCGAATACTCACATATGCATGAATGCTCACACACCAGACTGTCTGTCATCAACACTCACTTTTGAAACAGTGAATGCTCACTTGTTTGTACACAAACAAACAAAAAGCTTACACTCACATATTAATGGAGGCATTGACACACAAGCGGGCTTCAGCTCAAAAGTCTCTCTGTGGCTCTTACTCTGGCAGACGTGTACGTGTCACTCATCATTTTTGCACACACACACACAGATACAGCTCCTATCCAAAGCTTCAATCACCCCCTTAAGCCATCTCAGTCTCTCATCGCAGAATCTCATTAGGAGAAATCCCTCTGGAGACGACCTAATCAGGACAAACCTCTTAAACAAACTAATGGACAATTGTAGAGGATAAAGCTGTCACAATCTCATTGTAATAGCCATTTATCACTAAAATACAACCTTAAGTATATCATATAAACTGCTCCAACCCATTTTTTACTTTTCTGACATGACAGCCTTTCAAAAATCACAAATCCATTGTGCTGAGACTTTTTTAAGAGTCCCCATCATTGGTGAAACGCCAATATCTCATTTCTGGAGCAGTCAAAGGTCTGATGGAGTAGAGGAGGAAGGGGCTATCAGGGGGCTATCAAAAGAAAAGACTAATTTACCATTTCTTCAAAGCCACAGCGCAGCGGCTCAAGATGGATGGAGGGATTGATATGACGACTCCCTGACAAGCCCTCCAGGTGGCTCAACCGGCCCCCGAGGCTGCGCTGGGGATTGAGAGTATATGCAGCTATGAGTGCACTCATAATTGCAAGTGGAGCGCATGAAACCGCACTCACCAGATGAATGTGTCAGGTGTGCATCCATCTCATGGGATGATTTTCCCCCAGAAATCATCATCGTCATCACAGTAAAAATAAAACTACATGTTTTCTGTATTGTGACGGATATCATAGAATTTCTACTCGAATTCGAGCACTGAATTTTGTGTTTTTGTGGGTTGCAGTGTTTTGCTGAGCAATTCATAGAGCCTCATTATTAGGAGGCTTGATGCTTGTTGGATTTTCTTGGTGAAGATGCCTGCCTAATTTAGGCTAACTCCACCCGACTCCAGCCTTGACCGTCAGTAACTAAGAAAATGTTACATCCCAGAATATATCTGAGTGTGAGAGTGATCCCATAGTAAAAATGTATAGGGTCTGACAGCAGGCATATACTTTTTCAGTTTATCATCATCATCATCATCATCATCACCTTCTGCATCATTACAGCTTTGTGTCATCCTTGACATCATCTTCATTTTAGCAGCTTTTGGCTCATTGCTATAGTATATCACCATTGTCATCCTCAGTGCTCCTATCGCGTCCACGTTTGAATCTTTAGCTCAGCGTTACTGACTGCAGTGAATGATGGATATGGAAAGCTATACAGGAACTGCTGCAACATTTCCTGGATTGCAAACACTTTCCCATTCACTCTCCGTATGAGCCGTGTGTGAGTGTGAAAGGAGAATGAGTGAGACATAGAGAGGAAGTTATGTTTATAACAACCCCAGCGCTGCTGCTCGTCATATACCGCAACATTTCCCTTCAGTGTATTTATGTACCTACAACATAGTTTCCCTTTTATGGGCTAGCCATAGCTGTTGCACCACCATTCATCTTCTGACTCACTTTGCCTTTCTTTCCCTTTGTTCTGCTCTGTGTTGGCTTCTGTTTTTTGGTTGTTTTTTTTACCTCCACCCTCTCACTCACTCGCCCACCTATTTTCTGTTTGTTTCTCCGTTTATTTTTTAATCTGCTGTTTGTTTCTGTCTGTCTCAGCATCTATTTTCTTCCCTGTCGCTTTCTGTTAATCTCTGTCCCATCGCTGTTTTCATCTCTTTTCTTTTCACGTTCTATGTGTATGTTTGGCTCTTCCTCTTTCTGTCACTAGTTGTGTCTGAATCACAGGTGGCTGTGACCTTAGTGACCTTGGAAGTGTTACTGTCTATATTTCCCTGTCTCGCCCTCCTCTCTTCGTCCAGACTCAGCCTAAAGACAGCAGAACTTCACACTACAAACACATATACATACTCATGGGGGACCAGAGATTATGTTTTATAGGGAACACTGGTTCTGTTATTTCCCACTTGATCTGTTTACTTTCCCTCCTCCTCCTTTCCCTTTCCTCTCTTCTACTTCACCTGCCCTCCCTCTCCATCCATTTCTTCATGTTTCGAGCGTCTGGGGTGATCGCATGGCTACTGGACCAGAGACCCGCCCTACACTCAGACAAGCACCCATTTACCTTGAGCACTCCCTCCCTTCCCTCCTTCACTGGTCCTGAACATAGCCTCCCTGAAATGATTAACATTTGAAATGCAGATGAACAAGACGGTGAAAAAGAAGCTGGCTGAGCCTCAGCATCTCTGCTCCTCTGTTGTTGTTGGTTTACTGTCCTCAAGACCACACTTTGAAATACCCTGGTGGCCTATACTGGCTGAGTCTGCTTTGTTTGTTATAGAGCTGAGAGGCCACTTGACCTGCACTGGGATCTGAGCCTACGCTGTGTACATAGTAAAATAAAATGCCTATTTCAAACTATACTGCAATATCATATAGAGTATAAATTCAAATATAAATTGGCAAAATTAGTCAAAGTTACAAAAGATTATGTTACTGCAGTTTCACTGTAGACTTTGGATAGTGTCATTTTCTCAATGAAACAAATCTACTGTATATCTATTGGTTCAAATATATTTTGGTCTTGCAAAATATGATTTGAATGAATGTAATGTGCATGTTTCCTGTATGTATGATTTAAAATGTAGCACTAGTCTTTTGGGCATGTGTGTGTGTTTCAGTGGTTACATGACAGCTGCTGCTCACTTCGAGTATCCATTTGTCGTTTTTACTGCAAGAGAAAGTAAATGCCTCTCCTTTTATTCCTCCCTGAGATGAGAAGCAGCATTTGGTGTTCTGGCAAGATAATCAAGTGACTAATTGTAGAGCGTCTGATTTCTGCCATTGGGGGCGTCTGATGCGCTGGCAGGGAGAAATCCTATTTTGCTGGCTGATTTTTCCACTGAGGTTAAAGAGGAGATGGTTAGAGGAAAATTAACACAATTACAGAAAATGAGAGAGGGGAGAGACATTAGTGTGTCACAGTTTTTGTTTGTTTAAGATTCTTGTAGAAAATCAGTCAAACAGAAAATGGAATTGTATTGACATAAGAGATAAAGGAGTCCTAGCGGCTTGTGTACCGGTGTATTGTCTGTGTTGTGTGATGTGTGATGTGTGCTAATGTTGTGTATGTTTTGATATGATTGGAGCATGTGTTAGCCTGCATGTGAGTGCATTGTATGTGTTTTTTGTGTGTTTAAGTGTGACTGCATGTGTTTTCTCTCTGTCTGCCTCTGTTTATGTCAGTGTGTAGCAGTGTGTGTGTGTGTGTGTGTGTGTGTGTGTACACAGCTGCTTGTGGTTCATACGTGTCAGATGTCTCCTGTGAGTGTGTTGGTGTGTGCACATGCAAGAGCGTGCACATCAGTGAATAATCTGTCTGTCTCTCTTTGGCTTTTGTGTGTTTTAGTCTACAGTCTGTCTGGGAGAATCACTGTTATCAGATGCTTTGTGTGTTCTTGTGTGTGCGTCTGTCTTAGCAAGCAAGCGGAGACGGTAGCATTGTTTATGTTTTGTTTATGAGCCCGTCTGCCAGTGAAGCAGTGAAAAGGAAGAGATGGATAGACTCTATAGACAGTATATTTGGGTGGCTGTTGGACTCCTGCCTGTGCGGCGAATGACTCCACTGCACTGTGGAGCTCATGCTGAGGAAAGCAACAAAACAATATTACTCTTTCATGAGGCAAAAATAAACAAAACTCTGTAGACTCCAGCAATTTTGTCTCAAAGGAATTAGCAATAACAGCTGAGGAAAGCACTGCTGTGAGTGCAGATTGCGAGCGCTTTTGTTAGTGCTCTTGACTTCACCCTCACTTAACATGGCATAATTTGAGGTGACTTAAACTTAATGATGTAAAACAGTGGCAAAGGGCTTCGAGGGGAGATTTTCAAAACGTTGATCCTTTGCCTTCTGGAAACAATGGAAAATAAGAGTAATCAAATAACCCCTGAGCAAACCCAATTCTTTAGTTCGCTGACAGTGCAGAGGAGTGTGTATCATGTGTGTGCATGTAAATGAGAGAGTGGTGTGGCTGGTGTGTGTAGGCTACACATACATAATCCCTGTTGACTCGCACAGCCTGCCATTTGCTTTGGTTATGTCTCATCAGCGGGAACATTAAGCTTCTTTTAAGCACTTCTTCGTCTCTTTTTTTCCTTCTTGTAAAACAACATCATTAAACTCAGAAAGAGAAATCCAAAAACTTTTAGTTTTCTTGTTTATCTCCACTTTGAGCTCTCAGTGCTGCATGGATGAGTTGTAACCCCCCCCCCCCCCCCCCCCTTTTTTTTATGGATTAAAAGGATTAAGAAACAGGAAGAGATGGGAGAAAGGAATGTAGAGAGAGGGGAGGGAAGAAAAGGACATGAAGAGAAGTGAGAGAAACAGACCAACACAACAGGGAACTGGGAGAGACGGGAAGGAATTACAGAGAAAGAGACAAGTTGAAAATTAAACAATGATGCACAGAGTCTATGTTGTGTTCCTATTTGTTTGTGTGTATGACAACAAACACAGACGGACAGAGGTCATTGTTTTGTTTTGTCATCATGCTTGACAGGAGGGTGAGGGGGGCTCCAATTGGCTGAGCCCCTTAATGAAATCTATAGTGGTGCAGAATTACAATTCACCACTCCTAATCAAAATTCCATTATCATGGGTTACAGATAATGAGCAAAGCCTGATAACTCTCACAATTAGGCACAGAGCAAGGCATCAGTCAACATATATGGCGCGGTATATCACAACCCTTCTCTGTCTCTCTGCCTTTCTTTCTAACTGAACCGCATCACCTGATTATGATGCGTGTGTTCGGTCTGTTTCCAACCTCGCAACGGAGTTTTGCAAATATAACACTGAGCACTACTTGAAGGCACTTGCACAGATTTTTGGCAAAATGGGTCAGATTTCCTCTGTGTGTCTTTGGATTTGCCTTTGTGCCTGCCTTGCATGCGTGCATTTCTGTGAATGTGTGTGTGTGTGTATATATGTGTGTGTGAATGTAAGATGGGGATGAGGATAGCAGCAAGCCCGTAGCAAAGCAAGCAACGAGTGCCACATCCAAAAAGCAATAATAAACAGTAATCTCCTTAGCCGTCACAATTATTGCTGTCCCTCCACGTATGTAAACAAGGCTGTAGGCTGTATTTAGATTTCCCATGTGACATGCACATTCCACCAAACTCTGGTCCACTCAAATCCTCTTTATTGTTGAATACAAAGTTGATGTGGGACACATTTGTCTTTGTATTTGCCTCAAATGTTTTATTGTCTGTTTCTGTATGTATGCATGTAGTATACAGTATTTTTGCAGCAATGTGTGTGTGTGTGTGTGTGTGTGTGTTTGTCCCCCCTGCCCTTGCTCTCTGTGTCTGCCAGCCATTCTATTGTGACAGAACAGGTGCAGATGAATATGAAACAGATCGGCAGAGCTTTTAAGGTCTGGCCCTTTGTATGCACGCTCGTGTCCGAAGCACCATGTAAGAGCAAACTGGCCTCCAATCTGCATCTTTAGCACCTTCTTTTTAGCGTCTAGCACCAAAGTCAAATCTGTTTCACAGAGAGCAAACATATTCAATATTCTAAACACACAGACAAGGCCGTGTGAGTGAGGCCGTCTTGTTGTGCTCTGACATCAGGCACTTCGAATGACTCAGGCACTACGACTCAGACAATAGACTACCTGGAAGACCTTTCCTAAAATGTAATCATCCCTATGAGTTCTTACACATACTCACCAATCTCACACATTTTCCTGTTCTCTCATCACCCCAGCGTGAGACATTCCCCACACTGGCCCAGAAATGGCTCTGACTCAACTTTCTCTCACTACTTTGAAAATAATATAAGGAGATACTGTAGATAGATAGATAGATAGATAGATAGATAGATAGATAGATAGATAGGACTTTGCCTTGTGACTATCTCTTTACAGTAACACACATCCCTGTCCGGTGACGTGCCTCCAGCGCCCTCCTTCCACTCTCCTGTTCTGAAATTCTCTCTCTCTCTCTCTCTCATACACACGCAACCCAGGGCGAAGATGGGAAGCTTTTCACGACCCGGCATACAGCTGTGTTTTGTCCACCATTAATCCCTCCTTTCGTCTCATTTTAGTCATACTGGATCGATAATCCCGTAAGAGCAGACCGGCGGTTGCTTCTATCCAACACGTATCGACCCCTATACTGGATAAAAGAGGTGGCAGAGCTGCGCCCTGCACGCCCAAGCAAAAGCGATCCTGCGCACCAGAAGGAGACGTGTGCGCACCAGTGATCGCCGTTGAACTTCGCCACCTCTGACAGATCCTAGAGTCATTTGGATATCACCACAGTAGCCAACGGTAACGCAGTCTGTGCGCAACCACGCGCGTGGCAGGACCATTTGGATTTAGAAGCCAACAAGTGGGATTGGTAATGTGCTCTCTCCCTGGGACCCTGATCATGGATTTGACCTGTTCGGCTTAATGCGACGGGAGACGCTGCGTTAATAACCCACTGAGCGACATATGATCTGCGGGCGCAGATTTGAAGCTATAGACCCGCCGCCTCTCCACAGCGCGTCCTCGGCGGGGCCGGAGCGGACAGAACCGGGGACGGTGAGGAATGCGGAGCCGGGATTTTGTCTTTTCCAGCTCACCTGCGGAACTCTTCGCAGCGCACACCAAAGTAAGTGATTCCCTTAACTAATACAATGTGCTTTGGTTCGTTTAACGTTGCTGTGGGATTTCACAAAGAGGAAAATCACAAGGACCTATGGCCCCTCAAGGAATGTATACTTACCAGTGACTCCAGTTTACTTTATGGTTTGGCATCACTAGGACCTGATTTGTGCGTACAGTGCAGATTATCTGTGTCACTGGGTGGAGTCTATCAGTGACCTTGTCAGACATTAAGGTATTTTGGAATCACTGGGATTTTAATATTCCTATCTTTAAAGGCTGTTCCCACATTTTCACACAGTAATCTCTCCTGGTTCTTTTGTATCGATACTGTTGCATCATAAATAGGACACCCAGACTGAACAAACACGGGGTCAGTAGGCTACATAACCTTCTCCGTGTCTTTTCCTCCTCCAGCAGACCGACGCAGCCGGTGAGCCCGCGGGGCGCCATGCTGAGGCAAATCCTCCTCAACTCCACCGACACCCCAGACTTCGACCTGGTGCTCATGGCCCAGTCCTCCACGCACGCCCCCTCCTCCCTGAACGCCTCCCACGGCGGCTCGGTGAGCGTTGCCGCTCTTCTGAGACCCACCACGGGGCGAGGGGGAGGGGGTCTCCGGGAGGGCGAGCTCCACAAACCGGACCTGATCACCTACATAGTCATGTGCCTACTGCTCTTCCTGTTGGTGCTGCTCATTGTGTTCTTCATCAACTGCCAGCTGCGGAACTCTTTCTTCGCCTCCATGCCATATGACAGGTCGCTGAGAGAGGCCCGGACCTCCTACAAGTAGGCAAGACCCCCCCCCAGTGCAAATCTCTGGGACTCTGGGTCTTGAGTGAGACTCCTGTGGTGGGCTTAAAGGCTAACTGGTCACCCCTGAACTGTTGCTGCACGTACTGGACACATGAAGTTGTTGCCTTTATCCATTGTCACATTGGAGGGCCTAAATAACCTGGAATCCCCATCAACACCTAACTTGATTATTCAGGCCCACAGACCCATCCCCAATAGATAGCACTTCAGTCCATGGGGGGCCGTTTTAAAAGATGTGTGGTATGTATTGGCCTACTGCAGGTGGAAAGATAACAGTATAACTCCTGATCAAATTAGTGACTCATACATTTTCTGGTAATAAATGACTGAAATGTGAAACAATCCATCATCCCCTGCAAACCCCCCTTGTGGCCCCCGCACTGCACTTTGAAAACAAACTCCTTAACAGTATACTGGGAGTCTATGTACTCCCAAGCTTGTATTAATAGTTACTTATAAATCTGACCTGGCACCTGCAGTTTGGGTCCAAATTCACAGTATTTCACTCTGGCCCTAACGAGATGAACCTGCTTTTTTTCCTCCATGGAAACGTGACTTATGTCGACATAGAAAGAGACTACAGTAGTTTGTATATAAAACATTTTGTATGACTGTAACTTAACTGTCTTGTCTTGTGAAATGATGCAATCAACACAAAATTCCCGCCCTTCTGTCCGTTGTAAAATGGTGATTAAATGACAGACTGTAGGCCTATATCCTCACATAAAGATATTCAAATGCACTTTGAAGTGGCAGTCTTTTCGTCTATCCACCTGTTTATGAATGGCGATGCTGAAGATGATGCTGCAGCTGCTGGTGTGAGGGGCACACTGTTAATCATTTCATACGTGCATAGACGCCTTTTTACGAGTGCCATAGGACCGCCAGCCTGATCGCGCACTCTCACTTTTAATTAACCTCTCCTCCACAATTTATAGCGCCAATATCCCGGAGAATGAAGACTTAAGGCTGAAGTTTATGACGAGTCTGTGCGATAAACCAGACTGTTGTCGGTTTCAGTGCCACCGCTGATGCGCAAATCCTCTCCAATCTTGTTGTTGGAAAACATCTCTCACATACCAAGACAGACAGATGAGCCTATCTCTGTAATCCTGTGTTTGTGTTCAATGTGTTTGTGTGCATGCGTGTAATGTGTGCGTACAGGTTTGTGTACGTCTGAGAGGTAAGAGAAACAATGCATTTCACGTATTGGACATTGTTGGTTGGGCTGAACTGGAGTCAAAGAATTCCTCCGAGCATTAATTCAGTGACTCCTGAATGCTTCACCTGAAATGTAAAATCCCACCGAGATGAGCTAAACACAGTGATTATTGTTGCTTGTGCTGCGTATTCAAGATATTTTCTGGATCTGAGAAGCGCTGACAAGACATTGCGAGCGGGGACGAAATGCCACATTTGCCTTGAGTGTGGGATTTATAATGACCAACCAAATACATGCTGTTTTTGGAAGTCAATCCGCTAAGAATTGGGTCGATTTAGTCAGCATATTCAGAAGAATTGGCCATGTGCCTTCTTGATTCAATAGTTTACTGCAATTGCCTTGTATATTTTAAGACTGTAACCGCCACCCAGAGCCAACTGCATTTGCGAATGCAAACAAATCATTTTAGAGAACAATATAAAGTAGGCTACATCACAATTGCTTCCTATTGGTACATTAACTTTGCTTGACATGGTGTACTGACTAGTGACGCTGCAGCGTCTGCCACCGCTTGGTGGCGCCCCAAGTCTGATTATTTGTTTGCACAGTGTGATTACAGTGCAGTGCACAAGCAACACATGTTGAAACACCACCTTTACAAAATACAAAACAACACCTGCACAAATATATGAAATGAAGCAGTATCACTGGTCTCGTTAGTTCAATAAGGAAGGGAATGTTACTAATGATTACCTACATTGTATTAATCATTGTAACACTTACACAGTGAAGATCTGACTTAACTCCACCAGCCAAATTCCTCTCAAGATATGTGAGGTAAGATGAATAACCTGTGTAATATCTAGGCGTGTCCTACCTTAGAAGTCTGAGTACAGGTCCTCTAGTCAATCTTACATCATAAAGGTTATATTGCCAGCAGAGAAACAGTGGCAAAGGCCGTAGGAGAGATTCTCTCATATAGAGCTTTAATGCTATGAAATGTATGTAAATAATAGCTTGGCTTAGCTTGACTATTTCCAGTATGAACGTCTGGTTAAACTTCAGTGTGAGATGCCAGATGTTACCCATGAACTCAAATATCTGTGATAAGAAGCTGTTAACTTGATAACTAATACAGTAGTAGTAGTTGTCATACTTACCAAACTGTAGGCTACTAATATTAGGATTAACTGGCCTGTGCTGCCTGCTGGTGGTGTGTTATTCTACTGCACTGCTCATCTGACCGTCTGGTTTTTAGAATCTTTCTTTCTTCCCTTTTTTTGGATTCTAGATTCTGACGCAAGGCATTGTTACATCATAGCCTGTGCAGTTCTAAACGCAAGTCATGACCAGTGATGCCTTAGAAACACTACAATGGGAATTTGGACAATTTCTACACAATTAATCAGCAGTTAGACTAGTCCTCATTTTCCCTGTTCCCTGTAACTCTCTGATGGAGCTGTGATGATCCCTGGACCCGCAGCTCTGTGCGGTCATGCCAGGACTGTCAGTTAAATCCTCTCAGGTGTAGCTGCAGAGCGCAGGCTCCTCCCCCACCAGCTCTGACCGGACTGTCAGAAGAGCAGGAAGACTCCTCTAGTGCTAAAAACGTAGTCGCTCCCTCGCTGTTATTCAGGGGTTAAAAAGTTAACTAAACTTGTAGCAGTCATGGAAACTAATTTGGGAGACAAAGCCGGGCCAAGTCATCCGTAACACGAACTCGTCGCCCGTGTTGTAGTCGCCGAAACAACTCGTGGAAGTGGATAGAAGAAGTTTTCTTTACTTACTGTAACCAGACAAGCTAGCCTAGCTAAAGCTAACGTTAGCACAGTCAGTACCTCATACTTTCGGGACTTAAAATTCACATTGTTAAATCTTCTCTTTGTGTTATACGTGGATACTGGTAGATTAAAGTAGTTACTCGTTGGTGTTTTATAAACGCAACAGGCTTTTTTTTCGTACTTTCCATCCCGAGGACTTGGTGTTGTGCTTTGAATTTCCCTCCTTCAGGGATACAGACAGGCGGCTTAGCGAGGGGTTCGTTTGGTGTAGTTGGCTTTCTACCAAATCATTAGCAACACTGTGCTAATTGTGGCTAGTTAGCCAGGGCACTAGGCTAGGCCCAAGGGAATTAACATTTGTCTTTTTCGCAACTTTTAAGAAACATCGTCGGAGGAAGCATTTGCTTTGTTTCCTACGTTTGAGTGTGGGGAGATTACCTCCGCACGGGTTTATCTTGACACCTAATTCAAGGAAACGGATTAATTTATAAATATGGATCCGCACTCGGGGAACTCTGCCTCGGCTGCTGGTCCCAAGAAGGACAAGAAATCAAAGAAGAACTATGAGGATGGAGATGGGAAAAAGAAATTTGTGAGTATCCCACAGGTTTTTTTTTAAGATCCTGTTTTGGGGACATGGGCTACCGATGGTTAAATTTTCTTCTCATGTTTCAAGTGAAGCTACAAAGCAACAAACTGCCACCATACCTGTAATTACTTTCACCCCCTAAAGCTGTACACCAGCTGTCAGTAGAGCTTGAAATGTTGCCCTGTAGGATTCACGATTCAGGTCAAAGTAAGTGTCAGCATATGAGGAGGAAGCCGACCCTCCAACTTTGAAGACATGCACTGTGCAACAAACCTGAAGTTATGTAGTCATGAGAAACTGCAACACCTTAACTACCGACTCAGAGGTTTTATTATTTTTTAACAACATTTAACAACTATAGAGACCAGCTAAGTTATGATTAAATTTTTTTCATACACAACTGTATGCATTTTAAACACTAAAACGAAAACATGTTCATAGAATTATGTCAAATGAATGGCCGAACTGGCTATGGTAAGGTGTGGCATTGAATTTTCTCAAGGTGACATAATTACGATGACATCATGTGGTGTCTACCTGGCTCTGTCAGCCTGTGTCATTCAGTGTGGTGTCTTGATGGGAGCAGTGCAGTAAGAGTCATCAGCAGTGATGCTTGTACTCAGCCAGTAAAAACTGTTGCGTAACATAACCCCTTAGCTATGTCTAGCAACAGGTGAAAACTGATATTGCACACACTGACTAACGGTAACCATAGAGGATGCACAGAAGACACATCTGGTCACCAAGTATACAATTCCTCCACACACACTCGCATGCACACTTAATGTCAGAGAGTTTGAGTTTGACAGGAATGAACACAAACAGTTTCTTACAACACCCAGTCACATACAGATACAGTTTTTGATGACAAGAAGTGACACATTTGTACAGTCAGTCTACATACATACCATACATACAGACACACTCAGTGGAGTAGTGAAATGTATGTATGCTTTGAAAGCCTTTGAAAACTGAGACAGGTTTAGGTAGGACTATAAGTAAACATGAGTCAAAGACAGAAACCTATTGTGCAATGTCCGGAGATAACACTGCATACACGAGTCTGTGTTTGAGTGTGAGTGCATGTCTGTGTGTGCAGCTAGACTGCACACCTCAGAATGAGGTATGACCTTGATTCAGTACACCACTAACTCTGAAATTTGAACCCGTTCTGGCAAAACATTTATAACACCACAGTCAGAGTACAGACAGAGGTAAGGGTGTTGAATTAAGTGTGGTGTATATGATCTACAGTGTGACATTGTCTTTAAATATATTATCTGTGGCATTAATTTATCTATGACTTCATTGCTCTCTGCTTTTGCCTCTTCTCAGACATACCAGTGACAATAACTTAATGTGATATGTAATGACGTGTGTGGTTTCCAGTCAGCTTGGTATTTGGTATTCCAACCAAAACCATCCTAGTGTGAATGTCTCTCCATTGCACCGCCTGGGACTGAATGAAGCAGTGTGGGTGCCTTATCCAGTTTTAGTCATCATATCTTTTTCCAGACTGTCACAGTTTTTGGATAAATCTAATACATGATTGATGGTTCTCTTAATAGAGTATGTTGTTGGAGTAATGCCACAAGTAGATTGGCATTCAGACAAATACTATGGCTGTTTGCAACATGCAGAATTTATGACAGATGGCCATTTTGTACATTATTTTTTTCACCAAAATATATTCTACCCTATCAGCATTCAGTGCACCAAATGTTGCCTAACCTCAACATCCCAGCCAGCCAACCCAGTCATTTTTACTACAGCCCTGCCCCACAAAAAGTATTGTATTAGTGTAATGCTCCCCTGACTGTCTTTTTGGCATATGTAACCTGTAGTTATGTTTCACAGGGATGCTTAACATGATTTGCTGTGCTTACAGGTACCTCTGTAGCTGATAATGATCCATGTATTTTGTTTTAAGCCAAAAGCAGGTCATTTTAGCTGTGCTCCCTGAAGCACTATCTGTGTTCTTCAGGCCCTGAGAGACAGAAAGGGTCAGCGGCCATGAATGTTGTTGACATAAACAGGCTGGCTCAGCCCAGCAGGCAGGCGTTGTGTGGATTAGCCAGAGATCACTGCCTTGGACAGTTGTTTGGGATACAAGGTGAATTGTAGATCACAGATTCTGGCTCTGGGACATGTTGTTGAGTTTGGCAGGTTATCTGTTTTTTTAGGTAGAAGGTATACTGAATTCTCTCAAACTGAAGTTGACTTTTGTTCAGGTACTGATAAGGAATATTGGTTATCAAGGAAACCAATAACAAATATTTTGATTGTGTTGTGTAACTTGAGCATGTTTTTCTGGGACATCCTTCCATTTCTCTCAGAGCTTAATTTGTTGTTTACTAGTTACAGGCATTTCATATCGTCTTTTCAGTCAATTTGATACCATGGGGTGGATTTTTATCAAGAATTATAGAACTTTACTTTCAGAGATTTGAAGCTCTGTTGAAATTACACTCTAATTGGACAGAAAATTGCCAATTCTGATAATTGGATAAAGTTACAGAATGTAACTTGTTATGTAATTTCCTTGTTATGTGTGTTCCACAAACATACAGATGCTCATCACACTTTTTCTTGGAACCAAACTGTTGTAGTTGATGCCAAATAGAGAACCCTCAAGCAAGTGTCTAAGCAGCTCATATTTTTCTCTTGCTGAATATTCATAGAGTTGGACTTCCTCATGCATGCAACCTCAACCTACCAGTTAGATTACTTCTGTCATGTTAATAAATGATAATGGAATGGATTTCATTTGACTTTTTCATAACATTAATGATTATGATATTATGAATGTGGACTTACGATGAGAAATATATGAAAATAAAACATTTAGATGCATAAAGACAAGCTACAAGCCAATTACAAAAATCAGATTGTAGAATCAAAATCAAATTGCGAAGTACACAGAGATTTCCAGTTTTAGTGTCTTGATACAGAACATATCACAATATATTTCTGTATTTGTGTGGCTAAGGAATACCTGTTGGTGTTCATCATCTAAGGTGATTAATAGCAAAGACAAGTGCACCTTCCTTCAAGCATAAAATATTGTGCCTGCATATGCAGTTGTGCAGCAGTGCACCTACTTCCTGGGGGAACCACCTCAGCAAATGCTTAATTTAAGATAACGGCGTGAATGAAACCAGTCAGGTCACGACTTTTAGTCACAGAGCCTGACTCAAGTAGTCTGAGTCAAGTAGAGTAGTTAAAAATTTGCTTTGGTGCACAGTGGGTCTCTTTTGCCCTTTTTCTTTTTATGTATGTCTGCTCTATTCCCCAACACACACACCTAGGCACACACAGACACACAGTTTCCTGTTCTCTACATCTCAGGGGAAGAAGAGCATACTGTGAGCTGAAGAATAGGATGACTGAGTGCCAGCGTGAAACTGGAGTGGTTAATGGACTGCTAGTGGCAGGGGCCTCTTGGCTCAGACTGAACGGGAGTATTTTAGAGAGCAAGGCTGAGCAAGGGAAAGCAGGGAGCCATCAATGACCAGGGACTGGGGGAGGCAGAGACAGGGGTAGACAAATGGAGAGGGAGAGGAGAGAAGAGTGTTTGACAGAAAGCAAAATAAAGAGTGGGACAGAAGCCAGAAAGGAGAAATGCAGATAAGGAGATTAAGGAAGGCAGAAAATATGCATGAGTGGGGGTGCAATCAATGACAATAACAACTAACAGGTGGTGTGATGGGTATGGAAAGCTTAAATTACTGAGCTGATTCAGTTAAAGGGTAAATAGGTGGTGTATCACAACTGCAAATCGTTTCTGCATATATCTCTATGGCTGAAACTTTCAAGTATGTTGCACCTGTGGTCACACCCCAAGTCAGTGATTTAATCACAGGTGTTTCGTTGTCAAAGATAAAACTCCTGGTGTGACATAACTGATGACGTGGACAGAAGTGCAGGCATGAGTGAAAGTCTTCCTGCACAGGAAGCAATTCTGTCAATGTGGATTAACCCTATAGATTGTTAACTTACTGATTAACATGCAGAGACTTTCTTCTTTGATGCTTTGGAATTGATTTCTGGCAGCAATTTCTAATAACTAGCTTATAGCAGTTGTCATTCACTCTCAAATATGACCAATATTCTGTCCAGACACCAGTAATTAAATGAAATATAGACATTTTTCTGGAATAATCTACCATGGATGAGTATAATGATTAACATGCACGTGGTCTTTGTTGGCTCTGGCCTTACTGTACTTCACAGATCAAAAAGACACAGCTGTTGGCTCAGCTGAGGACTGTGTTTGGTTTGCTGAAGCCTGTTCTGACTGGATGTGAGAGCTGAGTTGTGTAATCTAAGTGCTGGTGACCAATTTGTTGGGGCAGGCAGACAGAGGAATGCAGAGTCACTACACCACTGAAATAGCATACTTGGAAAGGAATCTCACCTTCACCTGGGTGGTTGCTGTCAGTGGGTAGTTAGTGGATCCATGTAATGGTGGTGGTACTAGCACGTCTCCATACTTCCCGTCACTAGTATCAAGACAAAATACACACTTGAATTGACTTACTGAGACTGCTGAAGAGTCACATTAGCCTTGCTGAATGTTGGAATACATATTTTTATGGTATGTCCTACATCGACAAGGTATGACATTGAACTGTGGCAGGAACGGTGAATGATTGCTGGATAGAGGGTAAGGGAGTTAGGTCAGTCAGTGAACAGCGAACTTCTACTCTGAGGAAAAACTATCAGTGTCCCAACTCTCCCCTATCCTTGTCAGATAGTGCTGCTGACTATTTGTGTGCTACATATGTGTTGTTGTACATAACATCATTTTTTGTGGCCTGTGTTTGCTTAGAGGTGTGCCAAATGCTGCCATGCATGTGTATAGTGTGATATGGAGAGGCTGTAGAGAAGACAGACTATTCTGTTTCTCTGCATGTCATTCTTTGTCATGCTTATGTCCCCTTACTCAGAGAAGAACTTTGAACAAATGCCTGTTTGCAAAATGTTGCCTGGAGCTATTCAATGTTTACCACAGTCAGTTTCACCTTCCACTTGTTTGTTGAAGGCCTTCTCTAGGTGTAAAGTCTGTTAAATTCAGATAAATATACAGGCTAGTCCTGTTTCACTTGTTTTGTTCACTCTCATGTCTTTTCCTTAAAATAAACTGTCACTGTCTGTGCATGTCTGGCACTTTATGACAGAGTTAGAAAAATATGGCTCTCCTTTTCAGCAGGGTTTGTCTGTTCTTAAATGGAAAGATATGAAAATAAGAAGCAACATGAATTTTGTGTTCAAACTATTCTGACCTCCTGGGTGTTCACTTGTTCACACACTCATTTTTCAACTGTTAAATCTTACTTCTCCTTACATTTTCTAGTTTTGTATGAGTACTTGCATGCGTGCATGCACACACATACACAAATGTTTCCACCCTGTTATATTATTTCTCAAATTCTGAGGGCTGCGACAGGAAGTTGTGCAAAAATAGCGAACAGGATGCTTCCTTATTCATCTCCAGTATTGCTTACCCTTATCTCTCTCCCTCCCTCCTTTCCATCCATTGTGCAAGGAGGTACCAGTGGTCTAGTATATATGTTTACACACATACACACAGCCTGCTCTCAAATATTTGGAGGCCTGGATACTTTAATGGCCTGGATAATGTTAAAATGGAGCCTACTGACAGGTTTGAAACATTCCAGACTGGAAACATTTTTCAATACTTCAATCAAGCAGCACAAATTAAATTCCATTCACCTCTATTGTAATGGGGTAGTGGCATGAATCTCCTCAAGTTTTAAGGCTGACTGAGCTGGCTAAGATGTGTTGCTTCTTCAGCTGCCAGTATGCTTTTTAAGAAGTGCTTGTCGGAGGGTTGAATAGCTTTGGAAACCCCTCCCATACCTTACTGACGAAGGATTAGGGGAGGCTATAACCTTGTTACCTTATGAGACTGCCCACTGTATTAAAAATAGCTTCTAGACAGACAGAGGTGAGCAGACAGCTATTTAGATGGGAAGCCGTCTGAATTCTGATTCAAGAATTTTATGCATCGATGAGAAATTTGCAATGCAGTTGCAGATTTATTCCAGCCCCTATTCGTCCCTCATCTCCCGTTTCAGTTACTTTTATAATATATTTATTATATCACAAAATACCTGTTTAAAAAATATTTCTTGTACAATTATGCTAAGATGTGTTCAGAAGTAAATGTACAGATCTCAGCTTTTTTCAGACCAGCTTTTTCCACAATAGCACATGGTATCGTGTCCTTTCCCGAGAGATAAGTCATTGATCTTGCTGTTTCTAAGAGAGTGTCCGAGAGTACAAGATACTTGTTAGGCATAACTAGTTAGTACTCTGAAAGTGGTTGAGACAACAAATGCATGATGATGTAATAAATGATGATGATGATTTTTTTAGGACATGCAGCTACTTTGATCATTGTCTCACCTCTACCACAATGTGTATGGTGGTCTTTTCGTCAGTCAGTCAGTAACAGAGGGCAGTGTTGTGAAGGCAGTTTCCCAGTATATATGCACCAGTGCTCTCTCTGTCTTTGTAACAACAGGAGGTCGCTTGTAAGCAGAGACAGGATAGACAGACCTGTAGACTGATCCTCACAGATATGAATGCTCTTGACTGTGTGTGTTACCTATGTTGTGTATGGGGGGCTTAGTTAGGATTACAGTGTCAGTCCTCCTCTGTGACTCTCCCCTGTCTCCCCCTGACAGATTACAGCTAATCTCAGACTGCTCTGTATATCTCAACACCACGACTGGGCCTATGTGTCGCTCTCACAATTTAAGAGAAAGTGTGTGGAGGACAGCAGTCTATGCCTGTTACTAGGAATGAAAGAAGGAAATTTGCTGCTGGACACACATGCATATCTTGCTGTGTCTTGGCGAGGAGTGTAGGAAACTAAGCTTTACCTTAAATCTGTCATTACTTCACATTATAATCACTGTGTGAGCTGAGGTATAGCAGAGGCTTTAGTATCCATAGTCCAGTAACGTGTAGATGGGACTATGTCAGACCACAGGCAATAGCAATAATGTCAAATACGGATAAATGCAAAATAAAGCTTAGCAATATTTGAGGTTCTCTTTTCAACAGAACTCTGTGGCTTTGTCTGTCATTGACCTACTTTAAAAATGTTGTGCACATAGCTCCATAACACTTTATGAACAGTATACTGCCAAAATTGGCTTGGGGAATTGCTTTGGTGTATTATAGGCAGTAATGATTGGAGATATTGACTTGGTGAAACACAGGATTGACAGGATACAAGATTTTTCATGGCTCAACATTAGCTGAAGATTGCACCTAACAGATTTGGGTTAGGGGGCTGCGACACCACTGGCACAAGAAAATGTGTCACTTGTTTTGATTATGTGTGTTGAAGTTTTGCCCAAACAACTGTTAACTCAGTGTTGGGAAATCTCCAAATAATATTCAAAATAAGAGTAGAAAACTAAACTAACTGAAGCTAATTTGTTAGTATCTTAGCTGGAAATACACCAAAATGCTAAAGGACTCATGACTCAGTATAACATTTGGGTATTTGTATCCATTTTGAGTCTCCAAGTGTCCTGTTTGGATATTTGCCTAGACATTCACAAAATTCACTGTACAGATGAAGCAACAGATTTGTGTTAGAAAGAGAACCTCAGAAATTGAATGAATGTTGTGGAAAGTTGTTTTGATATTACCTCCTTTTTCCCTTTTTTTTATTATTATTTTTTTTTTACCCACGTTGTATTTGTTCAGTTCTCACCCACAGTTGTAATTTGGATACTGGTTTGTATTTGAGAATGTACAGTATACATATACTTGACATATCTTAATCAGCTATGCTCACAAGCCTGGGATTCATGGCATTCAACTTCTGCCTGAGTTCACATTGTGGCAATACACACAGAAATGGACAGGGAACCTTTAAAGAGAGAATCCTCTGGTCCTCTTTGTCTTTATCTTTGTTTCTTTTTAGGCATTTCACATTACTTACAGTGTAAGCCTGTATAAGGTCATACATATATAATATGCTAGTTATTGTTGGGTCTCAAAGCCATTGTAGGAACAAACCCTGCCTCTGTCTCTGTTCATTTAGAAGGCTGCAGTCATCAGTAGGAGCAGTCATTGATGCATGCATATCCGCCAAGTCTCTGTGTGCTGATACAGTGGACTGAGTATGTGAGGGTATGAGGGAGGTAGTGAGAATGTGTGTGTGGGTGACACTTATCCAGTTCTTGTGGTAATGTGGAGGTGAAGGTTTGAGATTTGTGTACAGTGGGTGAACTTGTGTTTGTATGTAAGGGATGTTGCGAAGTGTGCTGAAGGATGCTCAACTCCGCTTTTGAGCAGACAATGTGTGTAGGTATGACAGTTGAAATGTGCTGTATGGCAGCCTCATCACTTCTAAGACTTTAGGCTTCAGGATACAACCGTTATTTAAATGACTCTGAAGGCCTAATGCCCCACCACCAGAGGGTTTTTTTCTGTATCCAAATGACTGTTGGAAGTGTAAAGTAAGCTGAGGGATCCATAAAGTGTGCAGTCATGAAACAAAACCGCTTGCAAAGGTAAAGTTTGTTTGGAGGCGTTGCAGCATCAGGCTAGGTGACAGCATTGACAGTGAACCAGTGGAAAACTTTTATCAGTGCTCAAGCAGAAATTACAGTAGCAAGAAATATAAAAATGGCTGTGGCATATTGCACTAAATTAAAAGGGAACTGCGGCCAGTCTAACAATGATAGCTTCATCATTTTGTTTTGCTTGCAAAGTGATTTTTACCGTCATGATTGTCTTTGAATCTGAAAATAGCCAACAAAATATGATTAGTGATTATCAAAAAATGTGAAGTTGTTCAATAAATGATTTGCAATTGGCATTGTTGACTACTGGCGTCTTTGGTGTTGGTGATGATGGGGGGGGGGGGGCTCTAACATGAACTGCGCTGTTGATATTGGAGGGAGATGGAGATATAGTTGGTAGTTTGGGGTTGAACGGTTTATTTTAGTGCTTCTGTTGTTTTTTCTTGACCCATATAAACATAGACACCGCCTACTCCCCCAATCTCTTTCTCTGTCTGTCTCTGGCCTTCTGAGGGCATAATTGAATTGTGTGCTGTTGGTGATTCAGATCTACTTCCTTTAAATACCTCTGTGAGTGCTTCTGTGAAACCCATTCGCGAAAATCCTGCTCCTCTCCAAATTATAGCCTTAGACTTGTTGTTTCATCTCCCTCCCCTCTTTGTTTCCTGTTGGAGTGTGACGTTTCATCTTTGTTGTTGTTGTATTTGTTTATGCCACCTGTGTGTGTCTGGCAGTCTCCTTGGTTTGGCTCTCCCACAAGCACCGATTTTAGGGGTGACATATTACTTATTGGTAATTCCCAAAGAGTGACAAAGTGGGTAAAAGTTTGTTTGATTGACACAATATTTCGTGACTAGCAGGTGGATCACTTCCAAGGCTTGAGAGGGCATAAAAACCCATTATTACAATAGACGGGCAAGATTTTTCATTTAGTCAAAAAAGTTTCAGGCTGTGCTGCGGTTATGTGCGCATAGCATTAGTGAAATGCAATTTGTTATGCAGCCTTAATTACTAATTGTATTAACAATCAATTAATTAAACAGGACCATTTAACTATTCGAAGACCCCTGAAGTCCTTTATAGGTCACAATGGAAATGCGCACAATCGCGTCATGCAACACCATACCATGGATACAGCATGCTATATAGCACCAGTGGGAAAAGGGTATGGTGTACTTAGACTGTTGGCAAAGTATCCAAGAATTGTGGAACCATGGGAGGTGATGTTTTCAGCTCAGTCAGCTGTTTTCTAAAGAGAAAATTGCTATTTTATTGTGGACACAGCAGCCAATTGGGACTTTATTAATTGAATGTTATTCATTTGACATTTAATTGAAATTTGAACATCAAATTCTGTCCAGTCCGTTTTAGAAGACAGACAGGGAGGATTACAAAAAGAGAGACAGGACAACAGTGGCCTTCCTTGTTTTAAGTGGAGGTGGGTGGAGGGTGGGTGGGTTTTGTGTCTCCATTAACAATAGTAGACCAAGGACGAGGAGCAGTCATGCAGCAAACATGCCCCACTTGGGCTGACATACAATCATAATGTCTCTCATACATTCAGTCAGTGTACTCAAATGCACCTTGAGTCAGCAGGTCAGTGAGGCGTGTAGGAGCATTTAAAAAGTGCAGCACAGGGAAGATCGGATGTGAAAGACTTGGAAGACGTCCAATTCAGCGTGGGGCAGTGGAGAGGACACGCTGACCTCTGAGGTTTACACCTCACAGCCTTGGTAAAAATATTGAGTTTGCTGTTTTGGGGACTCTTAATTTATGCCTCTCTTTCTTTTTCCCTCTCTTGCTCTTTTTGTCAGCGTTTGTGTTTCTCCTGGTCACAGGTTGCTTGGAAGTTGTAACTAACCTGGCATGTGTCAACAGGCAGGGTTCCTCTGATACAGTTACTACAACATTATTATGCCCTTTTTTTTAGTATAGTGTTCAAATGAGCATTTGTGATGGATCAAAAATGGTCATCTTGTTTTTTTCAGGATGTCTTGCTTTTCAAGGATTTTCAGCTTGAGGCAAAGTAAGCTCTTAAAAGTGGGAGGAAAGGTTTTTTTCCTGTTAACCAGCTTTGTGTGTGTGAGCAATACGTCAGAGTTGTTGGTAATTTCCTGCTTAGGCCGCATGCATACGAAACTTTTCAGCTGTGTCAGGGCGTGCCTGCCTTGCTTCCCCCTGTACGATATCATACAGTAAACTCAGTACGAAGCCATGGCAACATTATAAACAATATGAACTCAATGTTGTTAACAAGATGACACTCACATACAATGCACACACTGCACTGTATCTCCACCGCCATCTTTTTTTTTCAACTTAATGCTCAGTGGTCAGAGGTTTTCAGATATACAATGTATTTATTACACCCTTCTTTCTTCAAAGCATACAGAAGGAATAATATGCCTTCTCCCACACTTCCATTACCCTCCATCTCCACCCTGTTTTCCCCTCACTGCCACACTCCATACGCTCAGCACCTCCCCTGTCCTCACCACACATTCACGTCACCATCGTACCCCTCTCCCTCACCTATGCTCCTCTCCCCCACCCAACTCTTGTCTCCCAGACCTATTCACACAGCATTAATATTCAGAAATGTTGCGACCCCAATACCACGTTACCCACGACAAATAACAGAACACAAACAGAAATGAGTGCAATAACCTCACATCCATCTTAACAGACAGGTCATTTGTTTTCTCTTTATTTCTATAAGTACTCCGTGAAGTCGTAAGACCAAAGGGATTTCTGTGATATTATTTCATGCTTTATACGTTTGATAGGCAGAGACAAAATGTTTTAAGTTTGATTAGAGCCTATGTATAAAAGTGTGTAAAGTATGTATAGATTGGCAATTATCTTGTTAATGCAGTTCTTTATCTATTGCATTTCTGTCATATTGCAATCAGCTTCTTCAGGTTTCTTTTTTAAAGATATTTTTTGTCATTTTACCTTGAAAACAAAGGTCTCCAGCCAGTCTCCCGCTGGAACTCATGATTTCCTTTTTAGTACTGGACAAGGGAAGTTTGTGTGAAGATACATCGTAAGACAGAATTAAGACCAAGTGAAAATGCAAGACTGAGACAGAATCAAAACCATCATAATGCTGTACTCTAATTGGCAGGGCTTGACACTCATTCTTGCCTGGTGATCACTGATAAGTGAGTCATGCTGACAAAACAAAAATATATGTAAATCCAGCTTAAGTTTGACTTTAAGACCCCCCAGTCCATTCATTTGAATGGACACAGTTGATTGCAAAGGCCTTCTCCCAGTTCTTGACTACTTCTAAGAGAGTGTACCATCCAGTGGCTATAATCCTAGTTTGATAAGAAAATGTGAAGCTCCCAACTCTACTAATACTCACACACTTTAATTGGTCTCAGTTCGATCTGTGCTGACATTTTTGTTTGTTCATGTCATTAGTGTATAGGCAGATATGATTAATAGAAAGCTGTCGCCTGCTGGATATATTTAGAACAAAAACAAACTTGCCTTGCATTATTAGATAACATGAAACATTATGTTATCTAAAAAAAAAAATATTTTTGCTGCTGTTGTGCAGCCCAACCATTAACCTAGTGTGCATCAATTTTGAATCATTGTCTGACACTTTCATGCTTCACTTATTTGCCTGTAAAAGTGGCCACTATGCTTTCTGCCAGGCATTTACTTAATTTTCATTCTTGCTATGATTTACATAATCTCCCTCACCACTCTCAGGGCCTCCTACTTAAACACTTGCAACTGTGCCATTTTTAAATTTTTGTTTACACCTGTCTCCAAACTCCTACACAATTTGTGGGTTCACTTTTTTCAACCCAGCCCTAATTAAAAAAACAATATTGCATTAATTATGATGATATGAATTTTGGGAAAAGTACTACTTTACTGCAGCTTTTTGTTGGGCTTTACCACAGTCAAATTGGGTAATTGTTTAGGCCTCCGATTGCCAATTTCCTGGGGGAGACCCTAGTATTATTGTGCAAGCCTATGGGCAATACGGTACAGTTGAACATGCCTGTCATGAAAAGTAATAACTTAACATTGAATTAAAAACAAAACAAAACAAAAATGTTCCCAGTCCCTTGTGGTGGTGAATGAAACCCCTTTTCTGGATACTGTAACAGATCCATTTGGCCTAACTAGCCACTGTTACAAGCCTGCTGTTGTGCCAACCCTCCTGTGGGCACTATGTAGAGGTTGCTTACCTTAGTGAGGTGTTGGTGGCTTGATGTTCACCCAAACTGTAAGGAGCGTGTCACATGCACCACTTCATCTAATCAGCTCATTGTGGCTGATTAGATGAATTGGCTCATTCAGCTGGCAGCCTGTGCTCGGGGAGCCCTCTGCATTATAATTGAGGAGTTTTGTGGGTTTTGTATTTGGTTAAAATTAGAGAAAAACCTTTTGAGCCCAAGTGGAGGGAGGTCTCATTTTTGATTAATCTGTGACTTACTTATTTTTTAATAAAAAATGTATCCAATCATTTGGTCTATAAAATGAATTGAATGAATTGTGAAAAATAGCTCATCACAATATCCCAGACACCAAGGAGATGTCTTTTGAATTATAGTCCAAAATCCAAAGGTATTCAGTTTACGATTACATTAAACAGTCAAAAGCAGCCAGTCGTCAACTTTGAGAAGCTGGAACTAGCGCATGGTTGGCAGTTTTGCTTGATAAATGATTTGTCCGTCATCAAAGTAGTTGTGATACATTTTTTTGTCGATCCACTATTTGATTAAACAACTATTCATTTTAGCAGATTAAATATGGCACAACATTGAAAAAACAGTGACCCAACGGTCCACTGTGACAAAAATGGTGGTGTGTATATTCTATGCCAAACATTAGTGATATGTACTTTTGTTCTACTTGTATGGCCTGTTTTCTCCTTATCATTCACTAGTATCTTGGTATGCTGCTGCAGGCTACTCAGTTCTTTTTGTCACTTTTAATAATATCAGTTTGTAGAAGCATAGCCTTTCCCACCACGGACTGAGTGGATATTTTAATGTGATATAATGTTATGTTCAGGATCAGTGCAGCTAACGCACACATTCATCACGATTTTCATGTTGGTATTATTCTTATGACTGTAGCACGGATAACTAAGGCAGGGGAATAACTCAGCATTGTTGTGAATGGACATTCAATTGATTAATATATGATCATATATATATACAAAACTGTCATTCAGTGTAATGATTCCAAACAGATTGTAATTCAAAGCTAAGTCAATGAAGCTTTTGTTTTGTCTGATGTAATGCTTGTGGAGTGGAGAACAGGTCATTGCACTGAACAACAATTAGATTATTTCATGCACAATTTTGCACTTATTGCCATATTATACTGTATATTATGATGTACTGATATTTTTATTAATGTTGTGGTATTCATTTAAGCTATATTGCCCAGGCGCATGAATAACCACTTACTACTTGGATCATAGCTGACATTGGCTCATGCATTTAATGGCGGCCGTGGTACTCACAGCAGTTCTGAAAGTGGTTCTCAAGCGGTTCATTGTTGCTTTTATGGTTCCCCTCAGACAGAGAAACAGTACTTATAGGCCCATTTGACCCCCTCAAAGACAATCCTGGCTGCATATATTCTCAACTGCACTTGTGAGCTGAAAAGCGGAACTTTACAGTTACAGTTTGTTCAATTCAAGAATGTTTTTTGTCTCTTCCTCCCCCATCTGTCTCTATCGCTTTCTCCCTGACATATTCATATTCAGCTTCCCGTGTGATTACCCAGAATCCACTGTGCCTACTGTCAGCTGTATGTTTCCGGTCTGTGGGCTGAATAGCACCACAACATTTATATGTCTGTTTTTCTGCCCCTGTGTGTGTCTGTGTGCATGGTTGAGGGTCTGTTACTTAATGGCAGCTGTGTAAGCGGAAACATCCTTCTCTTGACTGCTCTCCCCATAATCAGAGAGCTTTCTTTCTCTCTCTCTCTCTCTCTCTTTCTTTTGACCTCCTCTCTACCTCTTATTCTCCTGCTACAGAAAATGTCCAATTAACTTGTCCAGCTGTGGCAGTTTTAGTAAAGGGACAGCCCAACTTATTGTAGGTGTTCTGACGTCCCATGACAAGGGCACAGGAAGTTTTAGTAATTACACTACAATCTACAGTACATGTTTCAAAAACTTCAGACTTCATACCTTTTTCAACAAGTGTTTGGTCAGTGAGGCTATAGTTTTGCAAAGCCAACACTTTGCATTGTACATTTGGAGACAGCTGTAGTGGGTTTTGGCTTAAATCTGGGTTATAGCAATGAAAACAGCAAACCAAATTTGCAGTATGTACCCCTAATTCAATGCCATATGAAAGCAGCAGGCCTGGTCATTAATTGAAATGAAACGAAATGCAACATAATTGGAACTGTTGCTTTGTCAGCAGCGGATCTTACTGCAGCCTCTATTCATTTAATTTCTGAACTTCATTTGATCTGATTTATTTGGTTGTGAAGGCTGTCAGCGGCCTTCAGCACATACACACACATGCTCCTTTATTATTCTAATGTGAGTTCAGTTATACTAATAAAATACTTTTTATGTTCTTTAGAACTTTGTAGCGCATGTGTAAAAATTTGTTACGACAGTTGTAAGTGTCTCTGCTAACAGTGAGTTTTTTAGGGGGACATTATTGGGTGTAGCCTGTCACCTTGTAGGCAAGACATAAGAGACAAAGCAAACATATCACAATGTATTGCAACAGAATTTTATTTGTCCCACTGTTATTTTGCATTTTGGCTAGACCTATTTTGATTTAGATGTGGAGATCAAAGGGGGGAAAAAAAAGCCAAAAATAAGGGAATCTTTCATCAGAATAACAAATAACAGAATGGGAAATGTACTGTGGTCAGATATATTGCTGAGTAGATGCTGTCTTAACACTGTTAAAAAGCTGTTTTTTGCAATCTCGGCCCATAGCTTTTACCTGTAATATGAATTTAAAGGAAGAGCACAATTCTTTCAGAAAAGATCATTCTCGCGCTTGTCATTATGTCTAAAAAACAGGCCTCCAAAAAGTGCTCACTTTTCCCAGGTTTAGCTAATACATGAAGAAGCAGCAAGGAGCAACCTATTTTTACTTTTTTATGTTTTCACTTACATTATGAAAAGTAGTAATGTTTGTGTAAAGTATTAGTGTGTGCAAATATTGGTTTATGGGCATGCTTTTCCTGCTTTACCCTATACCTCAATTTCTAAAATTATTACATTTATTAATACTTTTGAAGTATAGAATGCTGAATACCCTGAGACATGTGAATTATCAAGTGTAGGCTAGATGTTGTCTCCAAGCTGGGCCAAACATAGAAAAGCTAGTGTACCTCTCCACCACGGCTTAAGTTAAGAGACACATCTGTCAATAGCACTGAATTTAGTCTGTTTGTGTTGTTTTTTAAATGAGGAGACTTAAAGAAGACCCTGTTCTGTGTGTGATCTTGTGACCCTTTGACCCTGAGACCCCTGCAGATTAGACCAACCCCCAAGGTTACATGTTATTTGATGTCAGAACAGGGGAAGGGGTTGGGTGTTATGTCCAGACTGATCCTTCTTATGTCTTGTAGGTTGTTGACACTTTGAGGTGCCTTGTGACTTTTGCTTTCCTCGGTCAAAATACATGGAAAACAGCTTGCCTTTACATTTGAATACTAGGCAAACAATCAACAAATTCTTGAGTATTTTTCACTTCAGGTTTTTCCCTCCTCCTTTGTGATACAAATGTTTGTTGTTATTCTAAATAGAGACATTTTGATGTTTGATATGCTCTGCATGGACCTTGTCAGGGCATGTGTTTGTCCAGTTTGAAAGTGGTACTGACAATGGGTTTCCTATTTACATATTTATGGGCATAGCCTGACACCTAGTGGCCAAGACATGCAAGTGTATTTCAGATATATTGGTGCCACTTTCCCCTCTTTATAAATGTATTGATGTCCCTCTGCCTTTTGGCTGTTTAGTGTTAACTGCTGATCTGTTACTCATAGGTTTTCACATGTAATTATTATCTTTCAGACGTCTTGATTACCTCAACTTAGATCCTAATTTAAATGTATTAGTTCTCAATGTGTATGAATGACTAGATTGAGTTATAACAGTGATTTATTTATAGGGTTTCCCTCTGTCCTGCTGAACTCTGTAGATAGTTTCCTGGATCCGTTTCCTGTCATAAATGATTTCTGTCTAATTGATTCTTTCTCTTTTTTCCTCCCTCCATCTGCCTCCCTTCTTGTCACCGCCTTTCCCTGCTGTCTGTTTTGATTTTTCTTATCCTTCTGTGCCATTTTTCTCCCTTTCATCCATTCATCCTTTACAGAAACTCAAACGGCTGATTCCTGATGAGGTAGGTTTATGACTGCTTGACTCCTCCATCTGTCATTGTGGTCTTTGAAACACCAACTCACCATTATCCATTTAATGCCATGTCACCGTCTGTCACACAAACCTAATCCACCATAACACAAATGTTGTCAAATATCTGTGTTTTGTCCTGTGCTGTTCTCACGTTGGATGTGCATGCTTTAAAGATGCACGTTAACGACATGAAGCTTGGCACTTATGCTAATGATGCCTTCTGAAACAGAAGGAGTCGTAAATATTGACAGGTGGTTATTAATGAGGCATTATGGAGGGTCACTATGTTGATATGTACCAAGCTTACGTGCTCTTAAGTGTTTTTCATTTGGCAATAAATTATATAAACACTCAGTGCAAGTATTGGCACTTCACCATACAAAATCATTAAAACCAGAGGGAAGGAAATCTTCCATTGTTTGTTAAAATTGAGTGTTATGTTCTGCGCCTGGCAGTGTTAACGGCATGTTGACTTTGTGTGTCAGTGTTTGTTGGCAAAAACCTTTGACAGCTCTAATCCCTAATCGTCTCACATTGTTGAAAGGTTTCTACTATTATAGAAAATGTAATACCCCAAAACGAAGGGAGAAATAGCCCTCAGATATTTTATTATTGTTCAGTTGTTTAACATTGGTGTAAAGAGAGTAGGCCCGTCTTCCAACTGTGAGTTGATTAGGGATTGCCACCTTGTTTTGTAGCCTTTCAGTAATGGTTACACTTTGCAGTTTTTCCTCTCTGACCTCTTTCCTCTAACCTGTGTCACATTGTCTGCTAATCCAGTTGGAGCGTTTCACCAGCATGAGGATGAAAAAGGACAAGGAGAAGCCCGGCCATGCGCCAGGTCAGCGACACTCTTCAGCTGCCAGCTATGAGATCAGTGCTCAGAGTGCTTTGCTGCATGATCACTCTGATGAGTACGTCCTGGAACTCTTCGAACAGATGCTGGTGAGAAAGACCGTAAATGTGTGTGTGTGAAAGATTCAGCTTTTGGAGAATCACCTATTAATTATTTTCCTTGAACAGCCATGGAAACTTGTACTCTGTATATAACACTCACAAATAATTAACCACTCTCTAATTAAAGACCCTTCTTCTGGGCTTACCCAATACCTAATTTAAGAAAGAAGAAAATCTATAATTGTGAAAGTTCATTCATTCTCTATGTCAAATAGATGACACAGCTTTGACAAGAAGTATGAAACCTTGCAGCACAAAGGACAAATCTCTTGAGACGAGCAAACTGCAGTGTTTGAAATCTTAAATTGGAAGTGTTTCTAAATAATTAAGAATTTTGCTCAGTATCTCAGCACATCAAAACCACCTCTGCTCACACTTTTAAACTGAGCATCTGTAAGAATCACACTGGGGGCTTTATATTCCTTGCTTCCAGTTCAGGAGAGACTAGTTGAAGTACCTTAATGTAGTTCTTCACGTTTAGAAATACAATAAGATTTTCATTTTAGTGGTATTGTCTCTTTCTTGATTACTTGAGTCTACAGAGTTTTTATCATGCTATCTCCTTGTCTCAACATACTTTTTTATCCCTCCATCCTACTTCTTTCTCTTCCTTCCTCTCTTTCCTCCTGTCTTTTTCCAGGTGGATATGAACCTGAATGAGGAGAAGCAGCAGCCTCTAAGGGAAAAAGACATTATAATCAAACGAGAGATGGTCTCCCAGTACCTCCACACGTCTAAAGCTGTCAGTACCAAGATAAATATTGCTTATACAGTATGCTGAAGGGAATTTGCAGAGAGTTTCATGCAAGTTATTTATTTATTATTAGTCGTTTCAGTTCTGGCTAAAAAAGTTTCAGTTCTGGCTAAAATCAGTACGGTAGTTACAAAATATTTGGTCCTTTCATGCCATATCATCCTTTGCTAAACACAAAGTGCTACATATGGCCCTGTTTTGTCATATTCACTTTTAAAACAATGAAATGAAGCCAGACAAAGGCCTTTCCGTGACCATCTGTGTTCAGGGATTGCCTTTGCTTATTGACATTATACATATGTATTCACTGGTGAAATGTAGAATCAATGAAATATCACAACCATCATTCGTAGGACCAACTACCCTTCTAGTAGGTGAATAATGTGTCAAAAGCAGCAGGTGTAATATAATCAAATATTGTGAAAGCAAGCTCAGAGGACCCACATAACCAAGCACAGATGGTTGCTAGCACAGTTCATTTAACTGTGAAATAAGCCTATTAAGAGAAAAACCTACACAGTACCCTTTTTAATTTTGCAAATCAAAATTTCAAATTAGGCTTGACTGTTGCCCTGCCGTTATGCTTTCTTGTGGAAATGATACCAATTAATACGTCTAGGAAGACAAGTATACATGCAGAACACAAAATGATGTTTGTGGGCCCACTGTGTCTGTTTGTGTTTGTCGATTAGGGCCAAGACCAGAAGGAGAGCTCCAAATCGGCCATGATGTACATCCAGGAGTTAAAGTCAGACTACAGAGACACACAGCTGCTGAGCTGTCTGGAATCTCTGCGAGTCTCACTCAATAACAACCCTGTCAGGTAACACACACGTACACTTACATAGAGATACATACAATGAAAATAAAACACTGAGCCAGATAAATGCAGGAATTGCTTCAAATGAACTGAGTCAATCTCCTGGTGTGGAATCCAGACCTCAATCCAATTCAGATTTTTTTTAAATGACTGATCTTTTACGATCACCATGTAACTTGGCAGAGTTTAAGCCAAATAAAATTCTTAAAAATTGACACAAACTCTCTCTCTACATGGCTCTGGGCTACAGACAAACCTGAAGGCATACGTCAGAAGGGGGAGACAAAAGTTCTGCACTCCAGCTTTAAACTGAAATGGGAAAATTACATTGGAAACGAAATATATTCCACGAGAATGGCAATGGGGAAAAAGCATCCAGTAAAATGTGAAAATGTCAAAAGCACAGTGTACTAATCATGTGGTCTTGTCACTTCCAGTTGGGTGCAGAACTTTGGAAATGAGGGGCTGGCCCTGCTGCTGAATCTGCTTAGAAAACTACAGGAGGACAAAGACGAGTACCCGTAAGACACATATACCACAGAAAAGTAACAACTGTACTCTCTAGCAATGTGTTCGTAATGACTTACTATGTCTGTGATCTCTCTCATCCACAAACTAGAATGATGGGAGTTAAATGTCAACACGAGATCATTCGCTGTCTAAAAGCCTTCATGAACAACAAGGTAAGACATTTTAATGCTTTTTTTATTTACATCAAAATACCTGATCCTTTCTTGATTTGATTGCACTTAGTTGTTGCATGTAGTTGTAAGTAATATCACAAGTAATAGAGGAATCTTGATCCCATTTTCTGTCCCTCTTGTAGTGTAGCAATTCTTCCTCTAGAGGGCATTGTGATTTCAGTGTGACCAACGTTGGTCAGTTCATTACAATGAACCCAGTCACTGATAACCTTAAAGAGTGCTTTGAGTTTGATGTGTCTAACCCCAGGTAATCAGTATAAATCTCCATCTATCACATTTAATAATTACACATCAGTAATTAAGTATCAGTGATGCTACAAAATTCCACACTATTCTTTATATCCTAAAGTAATACATAGTTGTAGCCAGTAAACAGAAACACATGAATACACTTGGGATGTATAATTATTGACAAACAATAAGTCTGTCATTGCCTTAGTGTAATCATTGTCCATTATAACAGCCTATAGTAATAATGTCCACTATATATGGTAATTGTGAAACCTGTGCTTCCTTGTAGGGTTTTTAAAAGTGGAAGCTGTTGTCAGATTGTTATATCACTTTTTATTGAAAGAAAATATATGCATGACATTTCCAAAGTTGTTGCAATCTTGAGTCTTCAATTTTCTTATGACGTAAACACTATCATTTGAACCATGAAGGCCCTGTCCTTGGCCCTGCTGCAGAAAAGAAACAGCCTTTACATCATTCTGTTTTCTGTCTTCCTCCTTCCTTTCTCTCCCCTTTAGTATGGTCTAAAATCCATGCTGGAGTCAGATGAGGGAATTCCTCTTCTGGTCAAAGCCATCAACCCTAGGGTGCCTCATATGATGGTGGATGCTGTCAAGCTGCTCTCTGCCATCTCAATTTTGGAACATCCTGAGAACCTGTAAGCATTAGTGAAATGTTGACACCATATAATTTCATAAGTTGAACACACAGAAATGATGACCCTGGACAACCAATTCTTCCCCACAGGTAAAGTCTTGAGCACAAATCCAATATGCAGTGTTCTATTTAGTTACAACCGCATATCATATTTATTTTCTCTTTCACCGGTATGTCAGGTTTCAATAAAACCTGAATGTCGAATAAAGCCACAGAATGTACTTTTTCATTCTGCATACTGTTTTTTTTCTACATGTAGTTAAATTAGATATGATGTGCTTAACTGTCTGTTTTTGCAGTCATGAGCGTGTTTTAGAGGCCATTACAGAGGAGGCAGAGAGACGGGACATTGAGAGGTTTCAGCCTCTCCTGTCTGGCATGAACAATCACAACATTGCTCTTAAGGTACACATGCACACACACACAAATACTAACAATTCTAATCCCCCATGTGTGTTTTGGTTTGACAAATGACACCAATCCAATTGCTTTTGATAGACAGCACCACTCGATGCAATCTGCAGTGTAAAAGACTTACTGACAAATATTGTGTTTTGTTAGTTTAATCTAAATTGTGAAGCTGACTTTACGATGTGTTTTTTACAGGGGGGCTGCATGCAGCTAATCAACGCCTTGATCAGCCGGGGAGAAGAATTGGACTTCAGGATCCATATTCGCTCTGAACTTCTAAGATTGGGACTCAGAGACCAGCTGACGGTACAGAAAACGCTCTCTTTTGATCATCTCTCAAAGTGACTCCCCAACAACTCACATTTAATCAGCCTTACTCTCCATGTGTCTCTCACTCTTGAGGCCTCTGTCTTGCTGACTGGAAGACACAAGCTTGTATGTTTCTCTCAACTGTCCAAACTCAGTGTTTGTCTCACTCTCGCCATTCTCCCTCTTGCCTTTTCATCCCTTTCCCTGCATCCCATCGCTCTCCCTGCAGGAGGTGCGGACGATAGAAAACGAAGAGCTGAGGGTGCAACTCACGGTGTTTGATGAGCAGGCTGAAGATGACTCTGAGGACCTCAAAGCACGTCTTGATGACATCCGCATTGAGATGGAATATCCTTCCACTGGGCTGAGATGTCCCTCTGTAGAAAAAATGTCAGGGTCTACTGACCTTGAAAATCGATACACCTGGTTACGACATAATTTGCATGCTCCTGGTTGCGCGTTTACATTACTTTGCTAGTTTGATGATTGAGAGGAATGAAAGAATATGTATGATTCAGACAGATGGTATATAGAATTATATGCATTTATCCTCTGCATTATAAAAACAAGTCCGCTGTTTTCACAAAATCAGGTTGCTCCCATCTTCCCCTGTACAATCAGCCTGACTACTTACTTTCTTCCAAGACAGATGCGAAATTAATATTTTCATACTTAATCAGCATAATCTTTCAGGCTGTAGGGACAATGTTAGGGACACAATTAGCATCTCACAGACAATAGTTGCTCATCTGTAGTGTTGTAAAGAACAGCAAAACATGGGTTGCCTTTGTCATTGCTTTAATGCAACTCTGAATGTTTTTATTAAACAGATTCAAATTAGGTACACAACAATACAAACTACTTAGTTAAGTGTTTATTTCTATTGTTGTATATATACTTGATGGCTCATGCTACTATGATAAATAATTATCTGACCTCTTTGTGAAAAAAGTGGGACAACTAGACCTGAGATTAGTTTCTTAATACCTTTATTCTATGAAAATATGGTCTATCTTGATAGAACCTGAATTTCTATAATAACTTTGTCCTGATTTGACAAAGATACATATTTAATGGGAAGGATGCAAAGGATGTTGTTTTGTCTTTGCCACACAATGCGTACTGTTTTCGGCTCTTTTAATGTGACATCCTGGATGGATAGGTTTGTGATAAAAAGAAAGTCACCCTTACTGTGACAGTGTACTTTTAAAAACGGCTCAAAAAGGAATTGTACTTCTCCTTGCTGCTTTTGACATGCAGTTATGATTTTCAACACCAGGTGTCTCCCAGGGGTAGCCAGTACAGTATAATCTGCCATCCGTACTGCAACACTGTATCTGCTGCCTGCGCACATGATAAACACAAAGATAATGCAACACAGTGGGTCAAATTCATTTTGAAAACTTAAACATACTTGTGTGATAGAATGGATTGTGGTATCACTGTCCCTATACAGCAAAGATTATCAGATGGACCAAGTCTGGTTTCTGTCTGACTTGTATTTCACTGTAATTCTTCAGTGCACAGATGACAGCATTCAGTTGTGCTGCTCCAAGCCTTGTGTAAGTGATATACGCAGCAAAGGGAGTATTTAATATGTATGTTAAACTCTTCTATTCATTGTGTTAATTGAGCCTTAACTGGTTTTCCTTCAATGATGTGAGGGAAGTGTTTGAGATCCTAGTCAACACTGTGAAGGACTCCAAGGCAGAAAGCCACTTCCTGTCCCTGATGCAGCACCTGCTGCTGATCCGTAATGATTATTTGGCAAGGTAGCACATGAACATATACACACTCACATATGTCGATACTCTCTCACATACGCTCCTGCTCACACATTAACATGTTATAGCTGATATGTTGACATAATGTTGTTTTGTGACAAGAGACTACATATTGTCATCTGGGATTTACTGCTGTTCTATTATTGTGATGCATAAATTGTCGTTTATGGGTAATAAAATCTAGAATAAGGCTAATTGTTAAAATGATTGGGCACAGAGAAAAGCTGCATGTAGAACAAGGCAAAGATGCAGGTGTATATATAAATATATGTATTATATATATTAATATTAGAATTAGGAGGCACAATTCAGAATCCTTATTGCAGCAGGCAAAAAGCTGCATTACTGATCAAATTTTCAAGCATTCATAGTCTCATCCCAAAGTATTGTTACATTATCGATATTGAGATTTTGTCAATATCATGAAGCTGTTCATGTTCATACAGGAACGTACTTATGTAACTATCGCTGTCAATTTCTTCTGCAGTACCAATGCAGTCTTATAACCAAGACAAGGAAAAAGAAGTTTCTTCGTTTTCGTCTCTTTATCCACCTCTTCCTCCTCTCTGCCCCTTCCTGCATTTGCTGTTTGTTTTCTAGAGCAGCGTTCAAAGGCTGAGAAATTAATACATGCAAAGAAGTCCAATTCCATTTTAATAGGAATGAACGCCATCACCTCTTATCAACAGAAATATGCTAATGTCTCTCTCCCTGTGTCTTCCAAAGCCCTTGGGGGTTTAGCTAGGAAAACAGAGGAGAAAGGAAGAGTTGACTGATTGAATGACAAGACGGGGGTAGAATAATGTTAAGGACAAGTCAAGAGTGGTACGGCATAGTGTATGCACATTTACACATGCATGTCCACGTCACACTCAGCAACACAAAAGGGAGGAATACTTTGCTTTACCTAATATCAAAGAAAGCAGGCGAAAATACAAAAACACGAGTAGGTATGCACACGTTTGAGTTAGTTGAGTATGTCCGGTGTTGCCTTTAGGGAATTGTGGCTTATTTTTAACACAGTTTGGGGAATACATTGTGAGGATGGAAACGGTAGGACGGCCCTAACAAATAGTCCCAGTTGAAGGCTTTTTATCTCCCCTCTCTACCATCCCTCCCTTGTTCCTATCCTGCTTTCTCCATCCAGGTGAACCAGTGGAACACTATATAAGTGGTCTGTAATGAACTCCACAGAGAGACAGAAAGTGAGGGTGGGAAGCAGAGCTGTAGAGTGGCAGAAAAGAAGAAGCTTGATAATTGCAGAGATGAAAAGAGAAAAGAGGTGTAAGGCGAGACAATAATGAAGAAGAAATTGAGAGTTGAGTTAAATTGCTAGGTAGATGTTGAGAGAATGAGGGAGGGGCGTTCAGGGAATGGAAGGGTTAGCATTTGTGTGGGAAATGAATGAAAGACTACTTGCTGCTTTGGACTTTTTTCATTCTTGGTCTTACTGTGTTTCAATCTCAAGTAGAGATGGAGGCTTGGGAATTAACTAAAGTGCACAAATGTACTCATATGAATGGTCATGCTTAAAGTCATACTGTGCATGTGCAAAGACTGTACAGGGCTTAATAGATGTGATTTAAAGATGCAATGAAATCTGTATATTTATTTTAGGATTTATCAAAATGTATATAGCCTTAGGCCTATCAATCACCTTTTTCCTAATATACCTAATGTCTAAATTCAATGTGTTCAGGCTCATGACGAATACCAGATTTAGGATGTAGCCAAATACAAATCTATTTCACTGTGACTCTAGAATGACACTAGATGTCTCTCTCGCTCCACGGATAAATCGAAGCTTTAGAAAAAAAAAAAACCTTGAAGTAGAGTGAAAGAGTGGAATAAGTGTTAGACAAAGGCAGAGTGACTAAGAGAGACGGAAGGGAGGGAGACAGAATAAATAAAGTATTGAGTTTGTGACTCTGGCAGCATCTAATGGGGTCAGGGAATAAGACACCTCCAAAATTGAGTGTCTGTGTGAAGCTGGCTTGATCAGACACGGGGCGCTGGACATACACCAACACACTCTTACGGACACAGTTGCACACAATCAATCTTTGTGACAAGAAACTCAAACTGTCATGCTCACACAGACAGCCAATCTCAGTTGCAGACAAAGACAAAGTGACAAAGCATGCGTGTTCACACATTTGTCTGAACAAATGAACCTTCTTGCTCTTTGTCAGTCCCATCCTCTGCTCCCATAATGTGCCAGATTTCTTGTTAATTCAGACTAGACTGGTACTGTAAAAGACTTACATTTGCTATGTTATTATGGACACAACATGCAAAGTACAGTATGTTGTAGAGAGTCAATTATTTTTTTCCCAGCACTACATATGAACTCTCCTTCTCCATTTTTTTACCCCCCTTCCATCCTTCTCATCTTATCTTCCTCTTGTCTCTTTTCTTTCTGTCTCCTAATCCATCTCTCTGTAAATCTTTCACTCCCTCCCTCCTGCAGGCCTCAGTACTACAAGTTGATGGATGAGTGTATCGCTCAGATCGTGCTTCACAGGAATGGAGCGGACCCTGACTTCAAGTGCCGTAACCTCAGCCTCAACATTGAAGGCTTGATAGGTGAGTTGTTGGGCCAGAGCACACATATGATCAAGTCTTTCCTTTTCTTTCTGTAAGTGTACATGGTGCCTTCTTTCCTATCACCCAACACCATTAAAATTTTTAAGCTATATATATTTTATTCACTTTCTCAGGCATTAAAGACCAAATCAACAAAAAATGAACATGGATCAGAAAAATCAGATATTGTTGTGCAAAACTGTCTGAGACTTATATTTCACTTTTGGCCTACCCCACTCCAATTACTGACACGATTGCTGTCAATGCGGTGTACCTGCCTTATGTGATTTAACATTAATTTGGTCATAACACATGTTACATTGTCTATCTACATGGTTGACAAATGTGTAGTGGCCCAGAAACACCACAGGGTGGAGCCAGAGAGGGAGTGTGTATTAGTGTAGGCTGAACAAGCGATAAAAGCTTTATCCAACTAAGCAATCCCAGAGTCTGATTTCAAAATATAGTAGGTTAGATTTCTTTGTCCTCTTCCAATCTTTGATCTCTGACACAGTGATAGATTGGTTAGATGGTAACTCTCAGGCAGTGGTGGTGAATATATTGCTATAATAGAAGTCAGCCTTGCCCAGGTACATGTGTCTGCAGGCATCCATTATGTTCTCTTTTTTTCAGTCTGTCTTAAAGCAGTAGTCAGTTGCCCATAGGAACATTAAAACAGTTTTTTCTTGCTGTGATCATTTCTTATTTTCATATTGGCCAATATAAAAATATTTTCCTAATCCACTTCCGATGGGGGAGAAAATCTACTGTTCTCGCTCTGCACAAAAATATGCTCCGAAGTTTATCTGAGGCTAATATCAGGCTTCAGCAGTCTGAGTTAGACAAATCAAGTGAATATCTTCCAAAGTTACTGTCTTTTCATTACAATCCCTCTTTGTGTTACTTTGCCTCCACTCACTTGACTTTATTAACTCAGACTGCTAAAGCCTGATATTAACTTTAACAGATAAACTTTGGAATACATTTTTGCATAGAAAGAATCTTTTTATGGCCAATATGAAAAGGGGGAATGCTTATAGCAAGCAAAAACTGTTTTAACTTACATATGGGCACCTGACTGTTGTTTTAAGACAGTCTTGAACATTTGTGGACCTATCCACTAAGTGCCTGAGAGCAAGACACAGAATCCCTACAAGCTACAGGGGAAACACATTTCAGGACTTGAGTGACACCTCCTAAATGTTGACTAGGAAACACCTGCTGACTGTAGTAAACTAAACCAGAGCAGAATGGAGGTGCAGGCCATGTCTCAAGAGTTCAATATTCCTTTCAATACTCACTGCAGGAGGCTCTAATTGCACTGCTTCTAAATGCGTCCTGACACACACACACACACACACAGGCTGGCTGGCCTCCTTTAAGGCTGCCAGAGTTATTATCGGTGGAAAGCAGCCCAATTCTGCCCTGCATGCATTATTTAGTGTTTTTCTTTGAACTCTGAAATTCAGCACAGTTTTTCCCCCATATTCTGTCTCCCTTAGTGCTCTCTATTCGAAGTTTGTCCCATTTAGCCTAGCCACCATGACAGAAGTAAACCCCCTCCCTCCCCTCCATTACACATCCAATAACCATGTAAACTCATACACAAATGCACGCTGAGATAGTATGTGGGTTGTCATATTATTGTGAGGTTCTTTCATCCGGCAAAACCTCCTCTTTCACAAAATAGATTTCTCATTTTTTCTCTGCCTTGCTTACTAGCTTATCTAGATATAAGAAATATTGCATACTTTCAACTCATTTTTCCAGTAGCCATATTTTCATTGCAACTGAAGACTCAAACTTTATCTCTTCACAATCTGTATAATTCACTTTCTTCAAGTTTATGTAATTTCTTCATTTTCTATTTTAGCTTTTCCCAGTTCTTCTATCTCTGCTATCTATCTGTTTGATCCCTCTCCTGGGCATCATGATTAGCTGTCTTTGATCCAGTGACTTTGTGGCATTCATCTTCATGTTAATTAGCTCCTTTATTGCACATGCTCGGTAAGCCCTTGGGCACTGAACCACCTGTAGATTCTGCCATTATTTTGTAAAAGTACCCTGTTGGTCTTCCTGTGTCCTTCTCACCCTGTCCTCTGCCAAGCAGAACCTCTGATAATGGATTACTCCCAGACTGTTATATGGTCTGTCTTTTATTTTTGCAGTCATTTGGAAAAAGAAGGGGTGAATATAAGACTTTGAAACAAAGTGGTGTGAGGGAAATGAGTGTGCTCCCACCTCTCTCACACAGACACACAGTCAGACAAAGGTGTATGTATTGGAGGCTTAAAAGGTAATGATGTGTAGAAGCAGCATGCAACAGATAGCATCCTATTATAATGAGATGCCTCCGCAATCGTCTCACGGATCTTGACTGTGAGTAGTGTGACAAGGGAAAAATAGGGACACACGTAGGACGCTTGCTTTGTGTGTATGCGTCTGTTTATGAATGTATGTGTGCACTCAGCATGTGCCAGACTGAAGGGTGCGATGTCTTCACTGCCAGGCGTGTGCAGATGCCCTGAAACCCTTATCTTATCCACCACCTTTTTTCCCCCTTCTCTTTCCCTTTCTTCTGTCCTCTCTGTTTGTCCACAGACAACATGGTGGACCAGACCAAGGTGGAAACCAGCGAGGCCAAGGCAAATGAGATGGAGAAGAAGGTGAAATACACACAAATTCATTCACATTGAAAATAATAAATGCATGCGCACACACACAACAACAGCATGCCACATACACATTTTTACATGTCAACCCAGAAGCACACAAGCTATCACAATCCTATAGACACAAAAGAAAATCATACATTGTAAAAGCTAACATTTTTCCCACACACACACACACACACACACACAGGGATCGTAATGAAATTCTATGCGACCAGTGCCTGCCTGACATGGGATGACAAATGAGAAAAAGGGAGGAACAGAGGGTCACTAAAAGAATGAGCGTACACACGTCTGACAGCCTCCCGACAGACAAATACTAGCAAAAAACATATGCAACACACACACATTCACTCAAGGGGGTAAATGCCTTGATTGCGGCGTGCTGCTACCCTGATGTTTCTGTCCCAGTGACAGGATAATTGCAAAAAGGGAGCTGAAACTAGCCTTCATTCAGGCACGCATAAAAACACATGCTCTCACATTGGACCATATCCATTGAACACATGCACATCCACACAAGCACACATCTCATGAACACACTTGGATTAATTTTTGTTGACCACACACACCATAGTGCTAGTTGTGTATGATGGGGTAACTGCAGGCAGTCTCTTTGGCAGGAATTAGGGATGAGGCTGTCAGGATGCTGACAGCGAGAGTAACGGATCTGCTGTCGGCAAATTAAACAGCCATGTGTGTCTGTGTGTTCATGGATTCATCTATTTAAATACTCTCATCCTGTTTGTCAAATGTCCTAGAAGAAAAAATCCTTGAAAATGGAAAAAGTGAGAAAATTAAAATTGAGGGCAAAATGTTCTATCTATCTCTTTATTTTTATGGACATGAAGGCTTTAAAATGGAAGTGAGAAGTGAGCTCATACAAGTGCACTGAAGCATTCTAACTCAATAATTGACACTAATTTGCAGTGTAAATTATACAATGAAACTAAAAGCACTAGATTGCAGTAAATGGCTTCTACAGGTCTTTGAGATACGGAAACTGCTGCAGCTTCAAGAAGGAGGCTAAAAGCTTGTGCACCAAACACACCACTACCATATATCACTGGAGAACCCTGGTGTTTTGTTAGTTTCAGGGTTGATATTTACTTGGTTTACCTTGTTGTTTTTTTTACTTCAATCATCCTTCAAATGAAATTGCTTATAAAAATGATTTGGCCTTTGAAGACACCTCACTCAACCTTAATCCTGTGGTAGTGCCACTTCTGAATTGCACCAACAACGTATCCTATATTTTATAACAAGAATACTTGTTTGTCAGAAAATGCTGAGCAGTGAAACCTACTTTGTTAGTAATATTCATGATATTATTATTATTCAGCATTGAATTTATATTTTTAAATTGTTTTGTTAGGTTACTCAAAAAATGTTTTTTTCTCATATGGGATTAGTATGATATTACTGCAGTCACGGTACGTTGTATTTGCCGTCTCAGTCTTTGCCTCCTATGGTGGGTATGGCTGTCACTGGCGGTACTGCGTAAGTAGTAGTAAGTTGCACACGATTAGCTTAATATTCATCACACAAACATATCAGGAACACAATTTTCACCAAGGGTACAGTAGCTGTGCAGTCCTGGTACTAATGGGACCTTTTGTTATTTCCTTGGTTACTGTAACTGAGTGTGCCCCTCTCTATGACCCTTTACATGTGTTAGCTGGATGCAGAGTTGACAGCACGCCACGAGTTGCAGGTGGAGCTGAAGAAACTGGAAGGTGAC
Source organism: Enoplosus armatus (assembly GCF_043641665.1). Classification (NCBI taxonomy): domain Eukaryota; kingdom Metazoa; phylum Chordata; class Actinopteri; order Centrarchiformes; family Enoplosidae; genus Enoplosus; species Enoplosus armatus. The sequence goes on along the minus strand of NC_092189.1, from coordinate 12,134,744 downwards.
TATGAGCAGAAGCTGCAGGACTTGAGCCAAGAGAAGGAACATCTGTCCTCTTCTAAGCTGGAGCGAGAAAAGGAGAATCAGGGACTACAACAACAGCTAAGCACTCTGCAACAGCAGGTACACACACACACATACACACACACACACACCTGTCTATATGGGGCTCAATGCCTTTTTAATGCAAACAACTCAAAATCTAAATAGCCAATAAGCTAAATATGTTCTCTCAATAAGTTTTCAATGTGTGAATTAATCTTAAAGTAAATGCCTGAATTCACTGCCAGTATGAGAAATCTTTTTGGCAAGTTGACCAATTCAAACAGACTTCACATAGTATTTCTAGTATTTTCTTGCTTCATGCCATAGTCAATTTAAAAGAATCAAAACATTAGGACAGAATCAATAAAGATTGATCCAGATATTTGAATCTGTCTTTTTTAATGTCTTGGAAACACATACACACAAAACAGAAACTTCTGCTAAAGCTGAAAGAAGTAAAATACGTTGAGGCTTAGAGGAATACAATATTGCAGAAGTCTAAGTACCAAAAAGTTGTCCAACATCTATGCACACCCACACAAACACAGAACCCCCCTGGCCTTAAATGATTTAGCCAACTGCTAGCATGGCACGGAAATAGGAAAAAAAACTAAAAGGATATTGTGAGAAGAATCCAAATCCTTTAGAGATTAAGAAACTCAATAAAAACATGGAAAGTGGGGGAATAGGAATATAAAGAGTGACTAAAGGGAGAAGAAAGAAGAAGAAAGGGAAAGGATGGAGATGGGACAGACTGAATTTTTTAAGGCCAAGATACACAAGCTGGGTGTTGTGTTGTGTATGTGCTCGTGTGTGTACACTCATACAGTAGGGAGGCAAAGATGAGGATTGTTTAGCTGTCAGTGTCCTGCTGCCACACCAGCTGGACTCTGCCTCACAGTGACACCCAAACTTGCAAACACCAAGTGACCCAGAACAGTCTGCCTCTGTGCATGTGTGCTCATGACCACATGAAGATGTGCCTGTGTGTGTGTCTCTGTGTTTGTGTGTGTGTCTGTCAGTAAGAGAACTACACAGCTTCCAAAATGAGCCTCATCCAAAGTGGCTGATGCCAACAGAGTCATGCAAAAGCCCACACACACACACACACACACACGCACACACAGTTGTCCAACGCATCAACAGCATCACCAGCCAGGCATCTAACAAGCTTCTCATACTAAGATGGCTCACTTTCTCTGTGTTTGAGGCACTGCCCATCGAAGATTTCTTCACATGTAGAGATCTCTCACTGTCCCTCCGTGTGATGTTGTGCCCAACTCTTCATCTGCTGCCTCACTAAGAAAGCTTGCCTCTGAGGTCCTTTATGTCTGTTACTATCTTCTTTTCAAAGTCAGAGGAAACAACACAAACAATTTGTTACGCTGCACACGGACACTCTCTCACACACATACGAGCACTCTGCTTACACTTTAAACACATACAGTAAATAAACTTCTCTATATTTGTGCGCTTTAAATCGCATATAGTACATTCCCATTCAAACCCTTCAAAACATCTTCTCTCATAGGCCAGTATTACCTGGCTTACTTCAATGACATGAACTATTTTTTCAACAATTGTCACCTCACTGATGTAAATATGGAAATGAGTATTTTAGTGTTAAAATAAAAAGAAATGTAGAAGTTTGTCCTCCTCTTTAAAACTTTTCCTTTTGAATTCCTCTGTGGACTTAATTCCCCCCTGCTATGTTTTTCTCTCTGCGCCTCGTCCTCCATTCTCTCCCCGTCTCTCCCAAAACTCAATCCTGCCCAAGCTTTAATCCCTTTCTATGTCCCTCTTTCCCCTCTTTTGTTCTGCCTTTTTCACTCAAATCTAATCACGCTGTTGGCAATGCTATTCATTGGAAATGGTGGAATTTGGCACATCTATACAAAATTAATGTCAATACAGGGAATAAACAACAAAAAAATAATATGCAGACAAGACATGCTACTATGGTATATTACTGTATATGGTTTTAAAATATACAGTCGTATGTCCAGTGGTAGATTAGTCAACATATGTGATAACTGTATCCTTACTTCTCTGCAGATTGAAAAGCTGTCTAAAGATCTGGAAGAGGCCAAGACTAAAGTTGTCACAGTTACTGTTCCTGTGCCAACACCCGGTTTGCCCCCTCCACCACCTGCCCCTCCTCTCCCGGGTCAGAATGCAGGCATGCCCCCCCTCCCTCCACCTCCTCCCCCACCCCTACCAGGCCATGCAGGCATGCCTGTGCCCCCACCCCCTCCTCCTTTACCAGGTCATGCCAGTATTCCGCCTCCTCCTCCCCCACCTCCTTTACCAGGCATGCCTGGACCTCCACCACCCCCACCACTCCCTGGCATGCCAGGACCGCCACCCCCTCCACCCTTACCTGGGATGGGACCTCCACCACCTCCACCACCGCCTGGGGGTCCTGGTATCCCTCCTCCACCACCAGGCCCAGGCATGCCTCCACCCCCACCATTTGGCATGGGGGGCTGGGGTGCCCCAGCACCACCTCCACTGCCTTTTGGGCTCCAGCCTAAGAAGGATTACAAGCCTGAGGTCCAGCTGAAGAGGGCCAACTGGGGCAAGGTCAGTCCTAAGATAGATAGTGATATATTATCAATACTCAAAGAGTGATTGCCAAATTGTCAGTTATCTGGTGATGTAAAACATTCTTTGATTCATCATATGATAACTAACCCTTTGCTTCTTTGGAAGAACACCTATGTAGATACTTGGCTTGGATACTTAACTTGAATATTTAATAGCCCATATGTTATTAAGTCATTTGGTGGGTACTTCCTGCCACAGATGGTTGGTTGCATTAGGCCCATGGCATCTCCAGAAATTTCTCAACTTGCTTATGCATTTTCTTTTTTTTTTACAATTGGAAGAAGTTGTGTTTGCTTGAGATCGTGATAATATGCCTTGATGCCAAAAATCACGCCAGTATCGAAAATTAGTTATCATCTAATATAACGTATTTTACTGTGTTTTTATATGTGCAACAGTGTGAGAGTGTGAGATGGAGCTTTAACAATGAGATTCTGACCTAAAGTGACTTGCATGCATACGTGTATCTCATGACTATGTGCTTCATGTTCTTCTCCTCCCTCTCATCTGTGATGGTTAAAACATCAAAACGGCCCTCTGTCTTTCTTTAGCCTAAAGCTACTGTTTAATGGCTTCAACAGACTTCATCAGCATTTAGCTTCTCTCTCTCTCTCTCTCTCGGGCTGGTGAGGGTGTTTGACGAGGATGTCACAGAAATTGCTTTTTAATAAGCCTTCTTCTTTTAACTGCGCCACTGAAAGATAATTAAATTGCTGCTAGAAAGGACAGTATTCTTTTGTAATTTAAATTAACTTTTTTTTCCGAGCTTGGTCTCACCCTCATTTTTGTGTGCTCTCTTGCTTTCTTTCTTGCTCCTTCAGCTCATCCCCATATCACATTTCCTTCCCCTACTCTCTGTCTTTTCCATCCCACGCCCCCATCCCTGAGGCATTGTCCATAATGAAAGGACTGATATCTGTATATTTACTACCATTGCTTTCTCGCTTGCTCGCTCTCTCTGTTTCACTTTCTCTCTGTCTCTTTCCCTTTGATGAGAACACTCAGAAAGTGAAGGAAAAACATACAAAGTTAATTGTGACTTGTGACCAGAATAGAGAGAGAGCAACACTAAGACAAAGGGAGGGATACAGAGAGAGCACCTGACTAAGGGTGAAGAAAGAGAGAATAGGGAGAGGAAAGTAAGTTGAACCCTCAGTATTTCTTTGCATTTCTGAGTGTGAAGCTCTGAAGCTCAAGATGCTTTGTGGTAGAGACAGTGTGCGAAGATTAGAGAAAATGACTACTTGTTTCCTCCTCTCCCTTTCCTCTTTGTGCCTTCCTTCCTTCACCCTTCTCCCCTGCCGCTACTATCATACTCCTGCCTCTTCCTTTTATAGCCATGCTGTTTCTTTTGTTCTCTCTACTTCTTTATCCGCTCATCTCATTGTTTGCCAGGTGCACAGATGACCATTTTTGGAAAATTGAGTCAATTTGATGATATGGTTATCTAACAGATACAATAGATCTCCCTCTCTTTCATTTTGTCTCCCTCTTTCTCTCTCTCTACATACTGGCATTTCTTTCTCTCAGATTGGACCTGAGGACCTCTCTGAGAACAGTTTCTGGACCAAGGCAGAAGAGGGGCAATTTGAGAACAATGAGCTCTTTGCCAAACTCACCTTGGCCTTCTCCTCGCAGACAAAGAGTGAGTGTGTGGCTTGTGTGTTTTTTACTACAGCTGTTATCATGTGGTGTGTCACAATAATGAGCAATGTCTCTCTCTGTCTCACCTCTCCTATATCCCTCCCCTCTCTCCCCTACTCCATGTCTGTTTCAATCCTGCTCTGCTTCCATCAGCCACTAAAGGTAAGAATACCACGCACACACTTCCATTTAGTTCTTGTTTGACACATCGCACTTCTCCAGCCTTTCTCACCCTTCCCTTTCTATGCTTGGAGGACACACTGCACATTTACATTATTCAGCAACGCTGTGTCAAAACAGCATCTCAAACAAGTTCATGAATAAACCACCCACACCTGTGTTTGTGTATGTGTTCATCTTCTCAATGTGCCCATGACTTGTTGTGCAGAGACAGAGCGCTCACTACTGGGTGAGATGAATTGGGACTTGGGGACAGAGGGAGAGATGGACAAAGGGAGGAGGGTAGAGGGAGGGATAAGGAGAAGGTCACTGATGTCCTTTGACTAGCCACCTGCTGTCCTGGCACAAAGCGCTGACACACGGGCGTACGCTCACACACGCACACCTGTCCACTCCTATCACCTTGTCCCAGTGTCACTGAGCCTTCTGCTCTAACTCCTCCATATTCATATCATAACCAGGACACCACAGACAGACAGACAGTGTGTGTGGGTGTGTATATAATTCCATCTGACCTTCAGATTCAGTCTCAGTGCACATATACACACAGACTCTTGCTCATGTCATATACATAAACATAAGTGCGCATGCACACATGGGTGATGCTAGCTGTTGATGTCAGTTAAATGTCAGTGTTGGCAGCTGTCCCATCTGCATTCACCTGTATGGCAAGTCCTAACGTCCGTCTGTCACTTCTTGATTTGACCCCCCCTCCTACCCCCTTGGCCCGTGCACCCACGCCTCTACTTTTTATTGGCTGAGACAGCCGCCTGTTCTGGTTGATGTCTAATAACCTTTTCTGAGAGCTGACTATAAAGACACTGTGGCCTTTTCATAGCCCCACACCTGTCTGTATGTCTGCCTGTGTGGATGTACTGCGTGCGTGTGTGCGTGCGTGCGTGCGTGCGTGCGTGCGTGTGTGTGTGTGAGAGAGAGAGAGAGAGAGAGAGAGAGAGAGACCAGGTCTAGTGTGTTTATTAATGTGTGTGTGTTGCTGATTTCCTGTGTGTGTTTTGAAACTGTAGTTACAACAGTTTGGTAGTTACAAATAAAACAAACTCGAAATAGAATTTCATTTAGCTTTCATTTAGTGTTTTTTTTTCTGAGTGCTAAACTAACTAAATGGGTTATAGTTCTGTGGTGGGGGCAGTGGGCAAGTAATGTAATGGGTGTATAATCAGAGTATGCCTGAACACTGTATAACACGAGCAAGACCGACTACCGCGGCCAGCCTAATTGACCCCCTCGTCTTTCCTTCTCTTGCTTGAACACATCGCTCAAGGCCTAATACATTCCTCCTGACCTCCCTATCCTTCTCCTTCTCCCTCACTTTTCCTCATCCTCCTGTTCCTCCACTTTCTCTTGCGCCTCCCATTCCTCGTTACCCAGCAAAAGCCAATCGACACCACACCGAGACACCACACCAAGGCACCACGGACCCTTCCTGACCCTTCCTCCTCCTTGCCATGGGTTTGCATGCACGCACCCCCCCCCCCCCCCCCCCCCCCCCCCAGAGTGTGTGCTTAGGGCAGAGTCAGGGGTGCCCTTTGAGGCTTGGTGGAAGAGCAGAGAGCTGATGGTGGGAGACACGTGCTCTCTGGCTGCACATGGACACATTTCCACACTTTGACACACACGCATATATTTTATCTTCTGCTCTTTATCTATGTAGTTATTTCTATTTTCAGTCCGTATCTCTAGCTATGTATGTATCTCTATCTGTTCTCTCTCGCATTGAAAGCAGGGTCAAGTTCAGTAGTTCAGCTCAGGCCAGCTATCCTTCATGCTCCTGTTCTCTCCAGCTGCTGAGCATGTCAGAATTTACAAGTCCTGGAACAATCCTGGACTAAGTGCAGAGATGATAATTAAAACCTTTATTGTTTGTATTAGTTGAAGTGAAAACTTATAGTAGGCATCCCCATAAACCACTGAAGGTGTTACCCGACACTGAGCATCAATTATTTGTAGTTAATGTCCGTGTGATGAATCTATTGGCATCTATAACCAACCTATTGTAGAGCATTTCCCAAATGTTTCCTAAATTTTGTGGTTTTAGGTTGGTTTCATTTAAATGTAGTAATGCATCTGACCTCATTTAAAAGCTTTCAACTTCACGCACACACAAGCCATGTTTCCATTAAAGCATCAAGCAAATTTGAAGCGACCTTTTGAAATGTCGCAAAACAGAAATGCGAATTAGGTGAGTCTCGTTTGGAGCGAATGAACTAGGCTTGTTGCAAAGCATAGTTTCGTCAGAAGTTGGCAGTATAGACAGTTTACACATGCATGGCTGTAATCCACTAGTAAACAGAGTAGAAGAAGTAGAAGTTGCAAACCGGAAATAAAATAAGTCGTCTTGGCTATCTAACCCATCTATGGGAGAAAAATGGATAGAGGTCTTCAGGAATTTGTTTCTATCGGTTAAGTTTTAATTGTTCTTTTATGTCAGCTAGTATTGGCCTGTTTCATGCTGTTTCATGATACTCCAAAATGCGCATAAAAACACCTTTATGGAAAATGGCTACTGGAGCCTCTCCTTCTGCCTGATAAAATTGTATTTCAGCACTGAGCCTACTTGGCTGCATATTTTCAACAGTGGTTCTGAGGTCAGGCAACAGTATAATATGTCCACACTACTATTGGAGGAAAGTTCCACCATACTTGATTTTCTTCCAGTCTAGCCTTCTTTACCTCAAGACTTTTCACCTTTCTCCTCTCAAACTACTTAACTTGCCTTGCAAACAACCATTGCAGCCAAGGCGACCGTTAGTAGTACTGTGCTGCTGAACATCTTATTCACCAGGATGGAAATACAAAACGATGCTGTCAGTGGGAAATGAGAAATATGCATTTTATAGTCAGTCGATAAATTGAGCTAGGTTTGGCTTGAGGATGCAAACTGTCAAGGTTTTCAGAAGGTGCACCACCTCTGGGAGCTGTTTGGGCATGTTCTATCAGACTTGCTTGCAGGCTACCTGCTGGCTTTCTCTCTGTGGTCCAGTGTATTAATTTTTGTGATGTTGATAAAACCACATTTTCTCAGTGACACAGATTGAGGTTGAAGGTACAATGCAAGTGGTGGGTGTCTTTGTTTCACCTAAGCACGGCCTTTTGTAAAGGACATATGTGATATTATATTCTTAATAAGACTGCATGCTGTGTTTTATGTTCCTGAGCTTTTGAATGTGATTGAACTGATGCCCAGTCTGAGATAAGGAAGCTGTTACACTGTACATCTGTCCAGCTTGATATGATATATATTCATGAGCATGTATTAGTATGTAACTAGCTAAATTCCACTGCAGTATTTGTAGTGGAGACATAATGCTATTATACTGCCATCTTCTTCCTGTTTATATTCCTGTCAGATGCATGGAAAAGACTGGTTTTCTTCCCATTGTTGTGCTTTGCAAATGTAAGTGCTTATAATCAGAGACCTGATATGACAATTTGCAATTGTAAACAGCCACGTTGTTTAGATGAGCAAGTATGTGTGACTGGAAAGCGGTTAGTGTGGGGTATAAAGTTTCAGGCAGCAAGCTTATCCCACATTCTCCCTTAAGCTACGGGTTCTCATATCCTCACTTTGATGTGCTTGTGTCTGTTTTCTACTTTTTAGTATTTGTTTGCTCCTCTCTTTCTTTTCAGAATAATAACAGTAGTAATAATAACGGGTGAACAGAATCCAAACAGAGGTTGAATTTTTTGGAAAGTGCAGGAGGACTGTGACGAGGCTAGAACTCACACACTGTTCATTTAATATGGATATATATATCCTGAACTGTCCTTTTCTCACTTTTTCATCTGTGTTTGATAGCAGGTGCCTTTTGAAGTCGGCACCTCAGATAGCCCAATTAGCAAAAGAATGAGAGAGAGAGAGAGCGAGAGATGGAAAGAGGAGGAGGAGGAGGTAGAGGGAAAAAAGAAGAGTGAGCAGAGGGAAAGGCTGGGCTAGGGGGAGCGGTGGTGATTAATTTGATTCGGGAGAAAAGAGGAGAGAAAAGGGCCAGGAGCATATATGATTATTAATCCTCATAATATGAGGATCATTTTCATATCCCAATTCTCCAGCCTTTACGCCCTTCCCTCTTTTGTGTCTTAGTCTCTATCACTGTGTTTCTGTAGTCTGTTGTAGCCTCATTTCTCTTTTTTGGAGACCCCACCCCACCTCAAGGAGTCACTTTGTGATGCCATCCACTGTATATCGCCAGCATAACACACCTAAACATGCAACAGTGCCTACCTGTATCACATTCACTTCCTATAGAATACAGACAAGTTTATTGCAGATGAATGCATGTTTGTCACTGCAAGGGTGTCTGTATGCTAGTGTATGTGCTCGAGCGAGTGGGTGGGTAAACTCAGCCACATTTACAAACCAATTATAATAAGCCTTTTGATCTCCCTGTGTTCTGAAGAAATCAATTTCCTTCTCTCTCTGCGTGTGTGTGTGTGTGTGAATTTGTGTTGCTGAGTTTCCTCTTAGGTCTATTCCATTCACTTTTTACCTTAATGAGCCACCAATCAGCAAGAAAGTTGTGTGTGTGTGCTTGCCTGGGGCCTCTCTTGGGTTGTAAACCAATCAGTTAAAGGGGATGAGATGAGATATGTAATATATTAGCAATAAAAGACATAAAAGAGGCATGGAGAATTATGGTGCAGTGTTGTTGAGTAGGTCATTACATCTTCTGCTAAACAGAGTTCACAGCATTTGGTGACTTGTTTTGTTACAGTGCACTGGCTCAAGGTCATTGTCAGTCAAAGAAAAATGTCCATGCTAATGAAATAACTCAAGCTCAAACAGTCTCCTGGCACTATTTTTTTATACACAATACAGCAGACTGATTGCAGCGCTGTCATCTGTGTGAGTGTATGATATATTGTTACAGTAGATTTACCCTTTGGCCATTCATAAGGCACCGTTCATAGACAATACATCATGTGAAAAAATAATGCAGTTAAGTGTCTCTTCTGATTATACCTGATGCTCATGCAGTCGCTGCTCCAGATTTGACAGGCTTGATAAATTACTTGCAAGTTTTTGTTGAAAATGACCACAGGTGAGAAAGGAGAAGACCCTGCTTTTCACTTCAATGGGTAGGTCCCTCCTTTCTTACCCCCCATCCGTCTCCTCCTCCTCCTTCATCCCCGTTTCATAATCTCCCCACAACCCACTTCCAGAAGATGTTTGTTTTTCACTGTTGGATCCCCTCTAGGTCACAGCCAAGAAACATTTGTGAGTTGTGTGTGCATGATTGTGTTTAATTAGGGAGAGTTTTAGATAACAGTTTATGGGATGTGTAGACTCAGAGCTGCAGTCTCCAGAGACTCTTTAAAATATGTACTAATAAAGCACTTAGATGACTAAATGAGCAATGGGCACACTGTATTAAGCCATAAGAGTTTTGTGCACGCTTGTGCAATAGTACTAAATTAGTATTGGCTTTGAAAAGCTTGTGTGTAATGTGTTTTAAATTCTCTGTAAGTGTGTGTGTATATCTCTGTGTGTATGTTTGTACTTGTAGCCCACAGTAGCTAGCCTTGTTAATAAATCATGCAGTGTTCAGGCTGGGGCTGCAGAAAGAGAAGCAGGTTAATGCAAGGGTCACTAATGCTGTAGAAAGAGCTGGGAAAAATATCACACTATTCTTTCCTTCTGTTCTCTCTTATTCATTCCATTTCTGGATGCAGCCATTTCTCCACTTATATCTGTAATCCCTATTTTCTCTCCCCACCTTTTTGCCCACAACAAATGACCACAGGATTGGATAACTATGGGTCTGTGGTGTCTGAGACGCACATAAATCTAAACAGCACCTATAGCCCATATATAGACCAGCCTTTCAATATGCAGGTATAACCTGTAAATGAAAAGATTTGATGTTTATAGGTTGTGTTCGGTGTGTTTATGTGTACCAGTGCTTAAGTTTAAATCTGAACCATACCTCATAAGCCTTCAACAGTAGCGGTGCATTAGGTTGGCTTTGCTCGCTCTCTAAGCCTCAGTGTGTATTCTCAGTGCGGCAATAGCAAGCGTTCCCTCATTCACCATCTCTTTATGGTTGAGGAACAGCCGCAAAACGCCGCTCATTCATCAGGCCTTATCAGGTTCAAACACATCTGTGTGTGCTCACATTGGCTCTCACTGCCAAATGCAACAGCTCACTCACATGCACAAGCAGAGGCATACACTTATGCATACACATGTAGGCACACACACACACACTTTTGTCCCACTCATTCTCTTCATTCCCTCCATCCCTCCCTCGTTATATCTCTCTCCTCTGTTTTACATGCAAATGAGCTAAGTGTACTCATGCCGGAGCATTACCGCTGTGTGTGCCTAATCTCCTTGCTGCCTTTTCTCTTTCCTGGAGATTATCCTGTTTTTAAACGGAATAGGCCTTCTTCGCTTCACTCGGCTCCTCTCCCAACCAGTCAGTCAGTCAGTCAGTCAGTCGGCCAGCCAGCCAGCCAGCCAGCCAGCCAGCCAGCCAGCGTTCCAGTCTCACATCCCAACACCATTACCATTTAAATGTTCCCAGTGATATGACAGCTGAGCAGGGACTGAAAGAACCTGTGTGTGTGTGTGTGTGTGTGTGTGTGTGTGTGTGTGTGTGTGTGTATGTTTGTAATCTTTGTGAGTGTGTGTTTAATTGAGGGATTGGCTGATAAGCTCAAAAGCTTGTTACAGATGCTAAATATCCCCAGTGTTCAGGATTCTGTCTCTTTTCACCTAGGCCAAGGGGGGGGGGGGGGGGTGAACAGAGATGGAAGGATGTGGGAATGAAGGGATATATGTATGCACACCTACACTCCTTCCACCCACTCTTCTTTCCTGTTTTGCTCCTCTTGGTCACAGAAGCACACTCTTTTTCCTCCCCCTCTGTTTTTCTTACATATGTATGCTTCGTGTGTGTGTGTATGTGTGTACTTACATGTGTGCATGCCTGCATCTCTGAGGTGTCAAAGCGTTTGTGAAGGTAGAGGCGCTTTCATTTTGGTATTGATAGGTTGAGGAGGAAGGGAAGTCATACTGAGGCTGTATCTATGATTAGAAACTATGTTAATCAAGAGAAAATGGAGAGATAAAGAGAGAGGAAGAAAGAGTCAAAGTGCGGTGCAGCTAAAAGTGCAGATTGACTGTGTCTGACTGCTCTGCCGCGCAGCATCGACTCCCTCTCTGCTGTTTTTGCAATATTAGCTACCTATCCCTGAGGGCAGTGAACACACACACACACACACACACACACACACACACACACACACACACACACACACACACACAGAGGAGACTTAGCCCACTTTGATGTCACTGATAGCATGCATAAAAAAATGGAGCAGTAAAGAGCAACAACTTCAAAGATGGAGTTGACAAGATAGGAGCATTAACCCCCATCTCCCTTCCTCCTTTCCCTCTTCCTCTTCTCTCTCCTGATTTCCTCATCTCTCTTCTCTTATCTCGGCCTGATAAAGGGGTTCTTATGAAAAGAGACGATGAACAAGGGATGGAACCAGAAAAATGATGGAAGTCATTTGGGGGGCGGGGGTTGGGGGGGGGATAAAGCAAGGTATAAAATGAGAAAAAGCAAGACAGATGGCAGCAACAGAGGCATTTGAAAGTGTCCTTTAAAGCCCAAAGCTCCTGTTTCAGTCGAATTGTTTAACAGTGGCCTTAAGCTGCTACTGATGCGGTGTTAGTCTAATAGCACCCCAATAACTCACTAGCATGTTCCCCATTATGCTGATGGCTCAGACCATGTCTTCAGGGTTCTCACACAATCACACATATTAAAACTATCAATTTACCCCAAACTTTGCACACACTTGTACCAACTTTCTTAAGGTGCACATTATCTTGTTTATTCCCATGTTTGTTATTTACACTTTGTGCTTGGCCAGGGTGTATGTGATCTGTGTGTGTGTGTGTGTGTGTGTGTGTGTGTGTGTGTGTGTGTGTGTGTGTGTGTGTTGTAACCCTACCCAGCTTTTATTGCAGCTGGTGTAACATGGCCCCTGGTCTCTAGCTGTGGAGGGTGTGTGTAATATGGATAACCCAGTGGCATTTACACCAGAAACCGATGGTATTTACAAAGCCTAGTGGACCAGGCCATGCTCCACTTTCTGACCTTAATCTGCTACCAGTAACCGTGTGACAGTGTGTGTGTGTGTGTGGACTAAAATGTATGTGATTATGTGTCATGGATGTGTAGGCACAAGAACTTGGACTTGAATGCATAGTTTATGTGAGTACAATAATGCTGTGTGTTTATGCTGCTGGGTCAATTACAGTTGGTTTGCTCCTGTGTCTTTGTACTCAGAGCTGCCTGTTTGTGTGTGTATGTGTGTGTGTGTTTGCATGCTGAAGCCCTTGCTCCATTACTCAGTATCTGCATGTGTCGTGTTCTATGAGACGTGGGTTCTGCTTCGCCCTGCAGGCACCTTAATTTTTCACCATGCTGTGTGCTACACTACACTGCACTGCATGAAAGTGTATGTCTACACCCTCTCCTGCTCTCGCTTCCTCCCTCTCTCTATTCATCTACCTCCCCCGTCCTCATACTCTCCCACCACAACCACCACCCACCCCTCGCCACACACACGCACCTAATCAAAGCAAGGAGCTCTCTAGATTAGCACTTGAGAAAACTCCCTAAAGACATTCCTTCATTTTGACCATTTTCAGGTACTCTCTCTCCTCCCCCCCACCTCCTCCATCCTAGCTTTGAATTTTTAACCTCCCCACTGAATAAGAGATGTGGCCGTCCTCGTGGGGAAAGGAAAGTTGGAGGGAGGGCAAGTAATGAAGGAAGGGAGAAGGTGGGGGAGGCAGAAGGGAAAAGGTTGTCCCTAAACATGCTTTCACATTTATCCCCTAAAAACTCCACTCTGTATGCTCAATAATGCATGGCCATCTCTCACTCCCCCATCCCTTTCCCCCTCCTCTCATTCCCCTCTTCCTTCATCTCCTTCATCTTCCTCTTGTCGGTTCCCCAAGCGCTCATCACTCCACCCAGCAGATTAACTGCAGGGTGAAACTGAGACTGGCAAAGCAGGGTGATGGTAGCAGGGCATCAGGGACTAACAGTAAAAGAAAGGGAGAAAGCAGATGAGTAATTTGTCATTGTGTGAAGTTACTACTTTAAGTATTGATCTGAGTGAGTGGACTTTGAAGTTGTACCATTTCAGAGGGGCTGTAGAGCGTGACTGGGCCTGAAAATTGGAGTCCGACTTCAACCAAAACCCCCAAATTCTATCTTAGCTTGAACAATTTGCCTATCAAGCCTCTAGAGGGGTGGAAGATGCAATTCTGACATGTTCCACAAGCCATTAAGTTTTTAAACAGGTACTTTTTTCCCCTTATACCTAATTTGTTGCACAGTGCGAGGTATGGGTAGTCGTAACTTTTGTGATGTGGTGATGCCTTGTTATTTTGCTGCAAACCATTTTCCCCATGGGGACAAATAAAGTATCTATCTATCTATCTATCTATCTATCTATCTATCTACAAAGCTTGTGGAGTGACTAAACCCCCATTGAATTCTCTAATAACTCTCAGTTTTTGGTCACTTTCACAGACAAAAACATCCCTTAACCCCCAACCTGCCTGTTCCTGTTTCAGTGGGGCAAGAATATGAAATATCAGTATAGACATGGTACAACCGCAATGTGCAGTGATGGAAGAAAGTAGTCAGTTGAAATGGAACTGCTTCAAGTCCTCCCTCTGAGATGAAATTACACTATCCATACCAAGCTACCGTACATGAGACATACGTTACCTATAGCTAATGTGAGTGACATGTTTTCCATGTGTGTGTGTTTTGTATGTATTGTACTTAGAAATGCTTTGTCTGCTAGAACTGTTACACTGTAGATGTGCAGTGAGCAGAGTGAACCTTTCAGGACTTGTTGTGAATGCACATGGCGTCAGCAGCAGCCGCTGTCTGTTTGGGTGAATGGTGTGGTACGCCAGAGACTTCTAAAGATCTCTCCAAGAATGTTTTCATAAGTCTGTTCTGGAAAGTTTTTGAAGAACCCAGAGAGTTTTTGCTTTCAAAGTTTCATGTTGATTTTTTGCTCTGAAGGTTTCCCCTTCCTGCTGGTTTCTTTGTTTCTAGCCTCAAAGAAGTTAGCGGTTTAATACTGCAAGAGCAACAGACCATAACAGCATTGCAAATAATAGTAATATTAAAATAATAAAATAGAACTAAAACAAGTATTGGTGGATCTCGAAAACGACTCTCAAATCATTAAAAGTGATGTGTTCTCTGTATAAAGACAGGTTTCTTTTTCTATTGCATTTAATTAGAATAAAAATCTAAAATTACAGTGTTATTGACAGTTACGTTTTAAGGATATTCAGGGCTGTAAAGCTTTCTGCATAGAACTACAAACATGCTGCTTTCTCTTTCTTCCAGACTCTGAAAAATGTGGGTAGCACTTGATTCAGCACTCCAGCTTTTATGGGAGAAAGTTACTAAAAACATAGTTGTTTGTTGGCTCACGAGGTAGTTGGCTAACCCAAGAAAGTTAAAAGCTTGCCACCACTATGGGAAAGTGCAGGTTTTTGGGAGCTCAATTGATGATAACAAGTATGCTGATTGATTGAAGCTAGTTGAAGGAAACAAACATGGGGGCCACTGCATTGTTTACAGTAGCGGGTTCAAACCTGCATTCAGAAACTCAAGACTGCTATGAAAGCCCAATAGGTCAGTATTTGTCAATAGCAAGGTTCAGTATTTAGGTTTTCAGCTTTTTCTTTCTTTTGTTTATTTGTCACTCTTAAGTTTATTGTACATAGCATTAAAATGATTTTCGAACCTGCAGGTTACTATTTAGAAAAAAGTAGGAGATAATTGTCAAAGATACGGATGGATGCAGACGAGGAGGCGGATGGAGTTATTGAGGGTAGAGCGAAGGAGAGGCACAGAATGAATGAGGCTTGGAGAAGGACGAATGGAGGCAGGAGTGATCTGTGTACGATTTGAAGAGAGCGCTGAGAGAGGGAATGAAGGAATGACAAATGATCAAAAGGTTAAGAGACATGAAGCGACAAGAGTGATTGGGGAGATGGAGATTGAGGTGAGGTAAAATGAGGAAACCGAGTTAGCTGTGGGAGCCTGTGAGTGAGGAAAGGTGAAATGAGAGAGTTGAGCAAAGAGTTGAGGTGTTGGTTGGTAATAGTGACTTACTGCATTGCCGGCTGCTGTGAGAGCTGCAGGAGAGATGACACCGCTGCTCTTAACAAAAGGAGACTTGATCAACATGTGTGTGCTGCGTGCCTTGTTCTTTGTCAGTATACAGTATGTGAGAGAACAGACATGATGGACAGAGACCTTTCTCTGCCTTTTAGTCTTTCTCTTCTCCTCTGTACCTTTCTTTCTCTATGCTTTCCCCCTCTGAGGAGTGGAACACGTCACTGCATTTTAATGCCTCACTCTTCTGACAATGTTTGGCTCTCCACTGAATCTCTCCACTTCCCTTCCCTCGCTGTTCTCCAAATAGGTTATTTAGGGCTTGGTACTTAACTGTACACAGTTAGCGGTCAGTCAGCACACACCACACACACACACACTCACTACGCCACCGGGCCTCCTTAGAGATTGTCTGCTTAATACTGCATAGCACTTAGAGGCATCAACAAGCCCTGTGGTGCTCCACTGAGGTGTAGAGCGCAAGAAAGCATGCTAATTCCCCCCAACTCTCCCCATATATCCCTTTGTGACCCCCCTCCATCCATCCATCCATCATACTACTTCCCCTACTCTGCCCCCCTCAATCTTCTCTGTAGGCAGCATGGTTTAATGAGCACAGAGAACACAACACTGTACACACAGCAACACACAATACAATATGTTACATGTTATTAATTTATACTGTGATCCAAATGTAGCTAGTTTTTCTTTTAACTTTTAGCCAAAATCAACTTGCACTTTCTGTAGGCTGTTGTGTGTATCTGCTGTAGTGCTTAAGTTCACATTTCTTGTTTTTTTTGCATGATGAAATTTCATCCGTGACCAATTATGGTGAATTAACAGCTTGGTTATTCTGTGCATTTCACAGCTGTCATTCTAGCCTCATAATGGTTACCTCTGGTAAAGTAAAAATCCTGTAAAACATGCCCTCTACTACCTAAACAGCTGACTTTACTGTATGAATAACACATTTACAGTAACATCAAATGGTTGAATCACTGTAGTAGCTTGTTTACAGGCTAATGGATATACAATGGGTTATTGTATGTTACAGCAAACATTTTGGTACTGTGTGGTAAAGGTAAAGGTTTAGGTTTGTGACATTATCAAATAGCTGCAGTACACCAAAACAGTGTTCTTATTCAAATTTGAAACATTTATTCTTCTTATTTAAGAGAAAAAGGTAGGTAATGTAAAGTAGGTAGTGAAGAGCAATGGTGTCTAGTGGTTAGCATGCTCTTACATTTGTACATAATCCTGTATGAGTTAATGACATATGTTGTGTGTATATCTATATAGTGGTAGTACCCCACATTTGTACATCATGGTACAATCAACACTACATCAACTTGAGTATCATAAAACTGTGTACATTCCCTATTTTCCAGGATTTACTTATACCATTAACCACATAAAGTCTACTCTTGGTGGTTTATTGCTCAAGTCTGTCCCAAAAAGAAAAGACAGACAGAAATGGAAGCTATTTTGCTATAAAACACACTTCTCAGCTCATCTACAAGTACAACAGAACATAAAATGAATTCATTAGTATTGGTGTCGGTAGAGCCCTCTGTTTTTATTTCTGACTGCAGTGTAATACAGAATACATCACATGGGACAGTTTGTGTGGCAGCTTTCAAACCAGGACAAGTGTGTATGTCAGGGGACCTGTGTCTGTTATGTGAGTAAGCACATATCCCCCATGAGTCCTCACTTAAAATGTATAAAGTAATGCTTAGAGTTCTTGCCACTCACCACAATAATTCATAAGCGTTTCAAGACCTGTAGTCTAGGGACTCCTTGTGCGTTTGTGTGTACGAGAGACATTGTATGTGTGTGAGAAGAATGGAAGTGTGTGTGTGTGTGTGTGTGTGTGTGTGTGTGTGTGTGTGTGTGTGTGTGTGTGTGTGTGTGTGTCTGTGTGTGTGTCTGTGTCTGTGTCTGTCATGGGGGACCACAGACACTGTCAGCTTCATTTCCCAACATCATGTTACTGAGGACAGGCCGGCCTTATGAGACCTCAAGCTGAAAAACAGTAAAGTGACATTACACACACACACAGTCATCAGGGCGAAGGGGGGAATCCTGGTCTTGTCATGCTCCGCGCCATAATCCAGTTTAGAAGGATTAATTAGGAATTAAGGAGTGTAATGTTATCAGTGCGTGATCCGTTCACATGCGTGCACACCCGTGCACATACACATATCGCACTCTGTTTGAGTGCGTATATAGGGCAAGGATTATTCAGAACTAAGAAAGAAAAGTAAAGTAATTTTTTATGATTTTTCTGACTATTACTTTCTCATTCAGTTTCTCTCTTTTCACTTTCTCTCTGCCCCTTCTCCCTCCTTCTTTGACTGCCTTACTTATTATCCTCCTTGTTACTTATTACTCCCTCCTCTTCATCCATCCTCGCACTCTTTTTCCCTTCAACTTCCTTCCCTTCATATGTTCTAGGAACATCCATAAAATGACTTTATCAGTCTTCGCCTCGCCCTTGTTTTTTGCTACTCCTTTCTACTTTCTGTGCCACCATTATCCTGTCTTTTAAGGTCCTATGTATGCTTTCAATCAGTGCTTTCATCCTTCCAGCCTGGCTTTGTCACAGAGAGAAAGAGTGTGAGAGAGATTTCTATAGCTCTGCTACTCTTTCAAGAAGGCTACGGCATTCAGGTGTGCCTCTCTGGAAGTCCATTTTGTGTCTTGCTTCCCATTTTTCATATGTTTTCTTTATTTCTATGGTGAATAGTATGACTGGGGAGCCGCACTACTTACAATTGCTTGACTTGAATTTCAGCCGCTTTGCTGTATGAAGCAGCTCTGCTTTCAGACAAGAGTTGAGTGGGTTACCTTTGTCCTTGAGACGATGCTTTCGGTCTTCCTGATTTTTTTGCTCCTGCACCCATCTAGCTGCTCATTTGTGGATGTGTGTGCACTTGTATGCCCATACTCTGTTTGTGGTTTATCTCCCACAGTGATTTTAAAGGTAGATTGATGGATGAAAGCCAATACAAAAACGAGAGGATAAACAGGAGGGGAATGGAGACGGAGTAAAAACAGTAAAATAAAAAAATAAAAAATGGGATGAGGTTATTTATGTCTGCATGAGTGTTTCCTGGACTGTAATTTTGTGTGTGTGCGCCTGCCTGCCAGATTCAGTGAAGTGTGTGTTGATACTTCCTTAGGCAGACAGTAATGATATTGTTTTTATTAATGCCTGATTAAAGTTTTAGCGTGTGGCTGCTGGAGCTCTTAGTGTTTTTCTAACACTGTGCCTCTATCAGTCATCAGCCCTCTTAACACAAACACAAATACAAAATGCTGCTTCAAAATTCCAACTTTCCTTCTGTCAGTTTTTCCCATCATGAGCAACAAGCATTCAAATCAAAACAATAGTCATCCTCTGACCACTGTGCTCACCATTATCCCTCCATCTCTCTTTTCATGGCTTTCTTTAGCTGTTTTCTGCTCCCTCCTTCCCCTTTTCTTCCTCACTGTCTGCCGCCCTCCCTCTCTCTTGTTCCCTCTGGCACTATTGGCAGCACTCTGTCTCTGTCAGGTGTGTGTGAGATAGCCTTCACGCCATTGACTTGGAGGAGATAGGCTTTTGGATGCCTCAGCCCCTACTCAACTGGTTCCTTAACTCTTCCCTTCCCAACCAATAAGAAGATAGTCACTTGTTCTAGTCGCTCTCTGTAGATTTGATTGTAGGTTAATAGACATTTAATAGATCATACTGGGTGTACTGCATGTTTTAGCCCACTGCAAATCACGTACCATAAATTGCCACCATCCATTTTCAATGCTTACCTTCTAGGCATTTATGTGTTTCTGCTCACTTCAGCACGGTATAAGAATCCACTTGTAATGATTTTAAACTTGGTTTAGATGAGTAATCCATCAGTAAACTTATTTTTGCCAAAGTTGTCTTTGTATAGTGATGTTGGTGAAAATGAAAGATGATTTGAGAGTTGGCTGCTACACACTAATATATTCATGACCTTATCAGAGGTTGTCAGAAAATCAAAGCTTGGTGACAAGCAATAGGATAAGCATAATGTAAGGAAATTTTGAGTTAATGGGAGTTCGATTGCTTCTCTCCAGGTCATAAACGCATCACACTTGCAGTCTCACGGCAGTTTCACGGTGACAATAACGTAACTTTGTCAGAAAGGGAAAAAAGCAGGCATAGAGTTAGCTGTGATGGATTATGTACCTCAAGCAAGTTTCAAGTCTTAGCAAGTTGCCTTTCATCCTGTACTGAATCAAAAAAGTTTCCAAAACCAACTCAGAACAGCAAACCTCGGTATATTGTCAGCTTATGAAATTCATATTTACACATACAGCAAACACAGAGAAACACGGGAATTTCTTTCTCTTTCTTTCTGGCTGCCTGATGTGCGTATGTTCAAAATGTACTCACCTTTTGCCCCAGGACCACTTACTCCAAAAATAAATATATAGTCTTTCTAGCTTGTCAGATGTTTGACTTTGTGTAACGTAAGAGAGCTGCCCGGTGAACCACAACAATGAGCTGAAAGCTACACATAGCTCTAGAATGGGGTGTTAATTCTCAGTTGGATCAGCAGCGCTAAAAACCTTTTACATTACATGATGCAATATTAATGTAAAAATATCATGCAATGAAGCTTTATCAGGCTAAAACATGCAAACCCATGTTTATGGGTCATTTAACATCGAATGGTACAGTAATTGCATGTGGGACATCGCATTGTTATTAACATTAGTTATTCATAAAACAATTGCATATTCATTCTAAATATTTTAGCATCTTAACTGTATTCATGCGTAAGCGATATCCTTATAATCTGAGATTCAATGTTCACAATGCTTGGCTTGTGACAGTGGTCGTAGCTCTGTTTGCTTTAAATTTGAGATTGTGTGTCTGTTTATGTGAGAGAAAGAGAGAGAAAAAAGAGAGAGTAACAAGGCCAGCTCTGCCTCCAGGCTGTTTGGCCCCAAACTCTCATCAGCCTGCTGGTGCTGAAACAGAGAACCTTCTGCCCCTTGCCACTGTACAACCACACACACACAACATAGAGCGCTACACACACACATGCACACATAAAGAAACCACATGCATTCATAGCACACACAATCAAAGTTTGTGACTAAATCATCTTCCCCATCTCTCGCCATCATCCTCACTTGTTTTATCGGTGCACCCCATCTTCTTTTATCCACCTCCCTAATCTGTCTGTGCCTCTATCAGACACTTTCTATTCCCATATCTTGCCTCTGAGACGAGCTCTCTTTTCTTACTCCTCCACTCCCTTCATCCTTATCTTGTTTCCCCGCACCCCCATACATCCACCAGCTTTAGATTACTTTGAGAATGTTTCTTGTCCCCTCTCCCCTCTTTTACATTTCTCCCTCTCTACCCCCCTCCTCATCTCACTTCTCTCCTTTCCATGTCTCCCTCTCTTCTCAGCGGTGGTTTTAATGCATTATGAAAATGGACTGGGGCTATGAAAGCGAAACAGGACAAGTTTGGCTGTTTAATGTGACTCCTTTCACTCCTCATCTGCCTCATTGGCAGCCTGCATTTGTGTGTGTGTGTGTGTGTGTGTGTGTGTGTGTGTGTGTGTGTGTGTGTGTGTGTGTGTGTGTGTGTGTGTGTGTGTGTGTGTGTGTGTGTGTGTGTGTGTGTGTGTGTGTGTGTGTGTGTGTGTGTGTGTGTGCGTGCGTGCGTGCGTGCGTGCGTGCGTGCGTGCGTGCGTGCGTGTGCGTGTGTGTGTGTGCGCGCGCGCGTGTGTGTGTGTGTACACATGCGGCTGTGTGAAGTTGTGCTTTCTTTTTTGTGTGCATATTGGTATGCGTGTGCGCACACTTGCACGTTCTTTGGCTGCTTTTTTAGCCGTTAACACTGAAAGCTCAATGTGACCAACACATCAGCTGGTCTTCAGACATGTAGTGACACACGTTCCTGCTCTTTAACATGTACTTCCAGCATTCTTTACGCACACATGCACACACTTTGGGCAAGCATTAAACTGCATGAATAATAGAATAGACAGGCAGACGGCGTGGAACACATGTTTCTACGAGACGTTTGTTAATGGAAAAGTGTTAGGGCATGGGTAGAAGGATGAAGGAAGCTGGGAAGGGGTGTTTATGAGGCAGAGGATAGGTTCTCTACCCTACAGTGTGGTGTGACCTGGATGTAAGTCTCCCCATTTCCATCTCTTACTCTTTCTCACATTTATGCCAACCTCTCCTTCACTCCCTCAACTATTCCCGCTTTGTTAATTTGTGTGAAGTTAAAGCTCTTCATCTCTGGAGAGAGAGAGAGATCATCCTGTGGAGAGAAGGAGCCAGATGAGCTGATTAGATGGATACAGATGAACTGATGGTAGATGCAGAGTGGGAGGAATACAAGTGATAAAAGAGAGGGGAAGAATTAATATGATGGAGTATTGAAACTGAGGCCAACTGGTGACAATACAGCAACTGTTGGTTAGCTGGTGTGTGGTGTTTGACTATTAAATGAAGGTGGAGACGTGTGGGCGTGTAGAGGTCATTGAGCCACCTACATACCTTAATGTCAACATACAGGATAGGTTTGATGAAGCTGTGTTCGAGCTAGAGGTTTAATGAACTTTTACTGTGCTACTTGAGAGAACAGTAGCATTGATTTAAAATAGCCTCAGTCTTTTCTTGTCATTTCTTTTTTTTCCCCTTCCGAGCCTCCCTCTTTCTGCCTCTCTGCCACCTCCTCTCTTGCTTGCTCTTTCTCTCTGATGTTGCAGAGCAAGACTGTGTGTGTGTGTGTGTGTGTGTGTGTGTGTGTGTGTGTGTGTGTGTGTGTGTGTGTGTGTGTGTGTGTGTGTGTGTGTGTGTGTGTGTGGCTGGCGGTGGATATTCTGAGCGCGGGCGGTGTATGTGTGTGCATCAGGGTTTAATTGCGGTGTGCATAGAAACGAGTGTAATTAGCCAGCGCTCGCTTCCCTGCCGCCCGGCTAACAACCAGCATCCCCTCTGTGCTTGCTCTTTCTCTCTCTGCCTTTCTTCTTTGTCTCCCTTCCTCCCTCTCTCTCTTGTCTCATGCCTGTTGCCACAACGACAAGCCCCACTTCGCCATTGTTCCCCGCTGTTCTCCAAGAACAAAGGAGGAGGCTATTAGCTCCCTGAGAGAGGAGTGGTGGAAATAGAGGAGAGGGATAGAGAAAGAGAGAAAGGATTGCTGTGAGGGTGGGATGATGAGATGAGAGTGTGAGAGAGAATTGGCGAACAAGTGAGGGAAGGAGATAGACAGGCATGGAAGAAGTGCACAAGGAGACAAAGAGATGGAGTAAGAGAGAGCAAGAGTTTGGGAGATTTACAGAGGAGGAGAAAGAAGGGCAGGGAAAGCTATAGAAAGAACATGTGAACAAGACTTTGAGAGACTTAGAGGAAGAGAGAGATTAGAGAAGGAGAAAGGATTGTGGGGCAGCAGAGCTTCTTTTTTCCTTCCTCAGGAGCAAAAAGTGAGATTGAACAAGTTATTTAATTTAATTCAGAGAAACATACTTAGCCTCGCTACACAGAGTTTCATCCCATCTACCTTTTCTCTTAATAATCTCTTTCCCTTCTCCTTCTTGCCCTTTCTCAGTCCATTACAACCAGAATTCGAGTCTTTGTGTGTTGGCATACGCACGCACAAGTGTACGCGTATACACTCTACTTTTTATACACTTAGAGCTTGTGTGTCCTTGCTTGTGAATGTGTATATGTGTTGCCTCTGTGTGAGGGTCATTAGTAGCGAGTGTAGGCGGGTAATGCGCTGTCTGCAGTGCTGGCCATCTGAATGTTAACAGATTGTAACGCAGGACAGAAAGTGAATTTGGTTTCCCAAGGAAAATGGAGCAAATTACACTTTTATAGCTCTCTGCCACTATCCTTTGCTCCCGCCATTACTCACTGGGTGAAGCGAGGGAGAGAGATGAGGGGAGGGAGAGAATAGCAGAACAAGTGATTGGGAAGATGTCCTTACTGAGGAGGACGGCGGAGGTGTGATGGTGAAACCGTGGTTTATGGGGAAATGCAGGGACAGCTTTTTAAGTAGTTGATAACCTCTATCTCTTTTTGACCTTCTTATAGAGATATAGCTCGGGGATGAATGCCTGCTATTATCCCAGGGGAAGTTTAGATAATTGTCAAGATTTCCATCCCTACCTGAAATTCACACACTTAATCCTTAAAGTATAATCCAAATGTGAACGTGTACTGTGCAGTTATTTTAGGTGTTTGTCATATTTACAGTTGTTCATTTTAAATCAGTAGGTTTTATAATATGCCAATACAGTTACAAGTGAAATGTGAGTGCTATGGTTCCTCAGACATTTCATTTTCTAATAGTGACGTAATGACATGCAATGCCACGTAAATGTCATTTGAATTTATCAGGTAAATTGTCATAGTTTACGATGATGTTTCAAATAGCAGATGCACTGTATGTACATATCAGTGATTTCTGAGCTTTGGTATGAAGAACCCTATAAAATCTTTAACCTATCCTATTTTGTCTCCTCACAGATTCCTCATTAAGTATTTACAGTTATCTGTGTAATTACTGACTGTGGTTTTCTCTATGCAACGTATGAAAACATATGTTGTCCACCTCCCCTAATAGTTACAAATTAACAGGTAAGTAATTGCTAATGATGAGTGACAACCAGTAAATGATATTGACAGATGTAAACTGTAACAGACTGAGCTAACATTACATAAGCTTTATAGTCTGACAGAACAAGCTGCTTCACAGCTCTGAATCCTGGAGATCTTAGTTAAGCTTAAAATATTGATATGATATGCTTCATAGTTTACCTGTGAGTGTCTGACTGCTGTTCATTATCTGCCACCTGTTGGTCATCTGCACTTGACTATTGCCTAAATTCTTAGATTGTTTTATTACAGTTAGATTCTTTCTGAATTGAAAAGGGCGCAGTCTGCTGAAATATCAGAACGAAACAGAGTGAGTTTACTTCAAGAAATCATGTTTGAGTGTTTGATTTTGCAAACATATGGAATTAATGTAAATAATTTGCAGTTGATTAAATTTGCATGTGACATTTAAATTGCTAAAAAAGATAAATGTGAGCACAAACATTAAATGCTGCGCATACGTAACAAAAAAAAGATCGAAATAAATAGGAATAGCCCCACTGCAAGAGTTGGCATTGCAATTGATAATACACGGCCAGTTCTGCATTATGGGAATAGAGAATTAGGGTTATGGCTACCCCATTGACCTTAGGTTAACTTAAAAGAACTGTTTAACTCATTAAAGTTTGATTTCCTTTTAAGATTCACATCGCTCATGTTCACCCTAACAGAATGCATATATTATCTAATTCACTGCTGACTTTTGACACTGTTGAGTGTTTAAATTTTAAAGACTGTGGCCAAAGTTCAGTCACTTTAATCTGAGTTATAGAATTGTACATTAGAAACAGAGATATTATATTTCAGTTTGTTTTCAGCATTACTGGTTGGTTAATATCCTAGTTTTTAAAACTTATTGAAATTCTCCAGTATATAATTGCTTTTCCATTGCTGTCATGGAGTGTTGTTGTCTAAACATAATCCATACATGTAATTAGTGTTCTTTGTCAAATTGATCAAACTGTGATGTTTTGAAAGACTGAAGTACAGTTACTGAACAGCTAAAGAGGAAAGCGACAAGAACATTATGAGAGACAGTCAGGATCCTGTCTCACCATAAAGTCGTGATGAAGTAACATGGGAGAGAGAAAGAGATGGCTTTTGAGTTGGGAATTAAAGCGAAGCTTAGCTAGAGTGAAACAGCAGTCAAGGTTGGCTCAAGGGCAACATTTCCCAGCCAGGCAGTGAATGTGTTGGTGTATAGGCACACACATTTACGCACACACATATACACCATCATATGAGGATTCACCCTCCTGACCTGGCGGCTCTATTTCCCTCCAGTGGGAGATGGGGAATATCTTTCCTGCCGATGTGTTGCTTCTTAGCATCAGAAAAATTGTATTCCTTCCTCCTGGAGGGAGCAATGATGGGGATGTGTCTCCATCACTCCAACCCCACCTGTCTCCTCCTGAATGTTTCTTTTCCTCTCCTCCCTCTTCCCTTCTTTTTGTGTCTCTCTGTCTTGCTCTTTCTTTCTCTCCCCCTCCATCTGCTACCCTCCCTGAGCTGACATTTGCTGTCAGGCAGCCTTATTATTTTGTGCTTCAGATTTCTGATTAGGATTCTCTCTTTCTCTGTGTCTTTGTCCCTCTCCCTCTCTTTGTCTCTCTCTTCTTCCTCCCGCCCTCCCTCACAAACAACTCCAATAATGTTTCCTTTCCTGCTCCTCACTTTTTTTTTGTTCTTTCTTTGCCGCATTCAATTCAGCATAATCTAATTCAGTCTATCTTCCACTATCCCATCTTCCACCTCTCTCATCTCTCACCGTTTCTCTCTGTCTCACTCTGTGTTTTTAAAGGTCAGTTTTCCTTTTCTTTTTTTCTGTTTCTCCCTCCCTCTTTCTTTCCTTCTCACCATAAAGTTCTTGCTGCAGTCGCTCCCAAGGACTCTGTGTCTGGCTTTTAATTATACTCTGTGGGCCCTCTACCCTGTCCCTGAAGAAACATGCCCGCATGCATGGACGTTGGGCAGCCTTGCGCAGAGTAAACAAATTAAGCACAACCATGATTGTCCAGCTGTTAATTCATGAAGGTTGCATATTCTCCTTGTGTTTCCTTCAAACACACATCTAGTTTGAAATTAGTTATAAGTATGTTGGAATTATTACAGCTAATTATTTAACCAGAGATTGATTATCGGGCTGCAATAGTAGGTGGATATTTCGTCCATACCGAGGTTCAGTAAAGTAGCAGGAGTTCATCATGCAACTGGACAGCAAAGGAGACAGGAGAGGGTTGTCATGGTGATAAGAATCCCTTGAGGGTATATTTTACCCCCTCATTCTCTCCACAAGTCTGTATCCTGTCCACTCACTGTGTTTTTCTTTTTCTCTCTTGCTCTCTCTCATTGCATCTTGCTGTCTTTGTCTCACTATCCCTCTTCTGTCTCTGCCTGTCACACTCTGCTCTCTATTTGTTTCTTTGTCTTCACGCCTCTCAGGCGTTTTCATCTTTCTCTTAATGTCTTCTTTTGTTCCCATCTTTCTTCTCGTTTCTCTTTCTCTCTCCTTCCGTCCGTCCCTGTGGTCCTCACCTCTTGTCCAGCCGTCGAGGGAGGGAGAAGCAGAGGAGGGAAAGGAATGCTAATTTTATCACAACAGCGACGGAGTGCAGAAGTAGAGACAGAAAGAGAGAGAGAGAGAGAGAGGGAAAATGTCACTCGTCTGAGGAAATGAGATGGCTATTGCACTGTGTATGTGTGTATGTCTCTGAATGCGTCTACCCCGAAAAGATCAGGATGACAGTCTGACTGACATTTTGTGTATTTTTCCTACGCTTTGCCTTGCTCCCCTGACGAGTAAATGATATATATGTGTATATATAGGTGTGCGTTTTTGTGTGCAGGGGGCAAGTGCTAATGTATGTACGCGTGTGTCTCTGCATTTGTTTTTGTTTTTTTCCCATCCAGTGCAAGAGCTGTTTTCTAACCTCTTTGTTTTTCAAGTCAATCATCTGTCTCTCTCACTTTTTCTTCATTCCACTGCTCGCTCGCTCTCTCTCTCTTCACCCCTCACTCATGTCGGAAATGTAATCACGTTCGGGGGCTGCAGTGAGGGAAATAGGGGGATCATGGTGGGAGGAAAAGGGGGGTGAGGGGAGAGACTTTGAAGCAAACGTGGGGAAGAGGAAGAAAAAGGCATTTGTATGTGTACCCAATTACCACTCCAGCCAGCCCAAAGTCACCTTCGCAGAGAACGGACGCACGCGCTCTCAAAATAGCTACTTCCATCCCGCCTCCTCTGTGTGTGTGTATGTGTGTTGGTTACAGTGGTGATGAGGTAGACTGAATAATGTAATGGCCTTCCTCTCGTCCGTCAGCTCAGGGCTTATTACGTGTGTGTAATTGTAGCTGTGTGTGAATGAGTGTGTGTGTGTGTCTGTCCTGTGTCTGATTGCACTAGCTGATTGAGTCCTAGCCCTGCAGATTTCAACCCAGGTCCTCAGCCTCTGATTAGGTGTTGTGATGTGTGTAAAAAGAGGAAATCGTGTGTGTGTGTGTGTGTGTGTGTGTGTGTGTGTGTGTGTGTGTGTGTGTGTGTGTGTGTGTGGGGCCTGAGCACAATGGTCTTGTCAGTGTCTGTTGCTCTGTTTCTTTGTGAGTATGTACTCAGTGCTTGTTTACGTGGGTGTGTATTCTTGTGCCTCTATCTTTGTGAGGCTTTGTGAGTTTTTAGACCTTACGAGTGAAGACGGTATTGTTTCTGAGTGAGGACATTTTGGCTATTTATTTTTAATTTTTCAAGGTGCAAATTAAGAGTTAGGACTTAAATTTTTGGTAAAGATTTTAATCAGGCCTCGATCAGTGTTAGAGGGTACAGGCTTAGGTCAGGCATGTGTACAAGTAAAGCAATGCAAATGTCTGTGTGTGTGTGTGTGTCCTTGTTAACTGTGGCCTCGTTCCGCCTTGCTTCTTAATTAAGAGATCATAGGCCTTCCAGCAATGCCTGCTATCCCACACTCCACTGGGGCAGAAAAGGACAGGAACAGAAAGAGAGAGAGAGAGTGGTAAAAAAAAAAGAAAAAACAGGAGACAGAGAGAGGACAGAAAAATGAAAAGGCTATGCGTCAAAAAATATTGAACAGAAAGAGTAATAGATTTAGAAAGGAGAGGGAGAGAAACTAAAAGAAGAATTGCTTGTGAAGGAGTGAGAAGCCAGAGCTGATGAGGGAGAAAGTAATAGAAAGTGTGAGAATGTGGATTCAGAGAGAGGGATAGTGCAGACTGATAGGATGTAGGGCCCATACACATCCTCCATTTCCCCTGCTGAATTGATGCCACTCATTTCCACAGCCGTCTATGCATCAGATGTGTGTGTTCGTGTGTGGTTTTCAAGCGGTAATCTGTTCCATCTTATTCTTTACTTTCCATCTGTATAGGATCTTTCGCTCCGTCGCTCCCCATCTCTCGCTATCACATCTGACTCCCCTCCTTGGGAATGAGTGTGCGGTTGTGTGTGTGCATATCTGTGGTAAGATACATGCCCGTATATCCTTGTATGCCTGCCTGGCTATCTCTGCCATTCTCTCTCCCTCTCTTGTCAGTGTGTGGTGAGTGGTGAGATAGTGGGTTAAATTTTAATGGTGCTGCCATCTCTCAGTACCTTCTGAAAGAGGGCCAATGCAGACTGACACACTCACTGAGCCGTGAGAAGAGACAAGACGGAGAGAGGAGCAATAGCTCGCCAGACATACACACACACACACACACATGCTAGGTCACAAGTCGACAGTACAAACAACAGGTAGAATGAAAAGAATACTACACAGTCTTGTGTTACAATATTTGGGGGAGCTTTCTATTGACTTACTGCCAAACCTTAAAGGCAAATTCTTCTTTTTTCAACGTGTCTTATTCTCTAATATATTTAAAGCATAACATTGCACTCACTACTGCCATTGTAGAGATGATGGAAAAGAGTGCTATACGATCCTATTGTTTCAATAATAAAAGAAAAAATAAATCACATCTAGCTTGAACGTGGAAGTAGCTCTGCGGTGCAAAAGATGATCCTCATATTGCATTCATTTTGCAAACGCTTTGATTCAAAGATACTGTATGTGCGCAGGATGTATAAGCAGTGAATCCTAAAACATTGATTCTTTCCCTGAATATGCCACTCTTACCATCAAATCATTTTTAGTTACAGGAGACCCAGAAAATCTCTCCACACACAGTCCCTCTAGGAATGCATTGGGTGAGCACAGAGGCTGGTCTCTGCTTGGCATTATGTGTGTGCGTATGAATCTGTGAACTCAATCACACAAACACACACACACACACCCTCTGTCACTCACACAAACACATGCCAGTGTCTTAGCCATATTGTGTGTTGTTCCTTGATTGTTTTCGTCCGCCCAGCCTCACATGGCTGTCTGATTGGCAACACGTCCCCTGATGGCTCACTAAGCGCATGGTGGGATTAGGTGTGTACTTTTGTGTATGTGTGTTTTTGGTCGTGCCTTTGTGTGCAAGCATGTGTGTCTTTTTGTCTAGCCCCAACTACAGCCAATTCCTGAGAGAGGCCGGCAGACAGATGTTCGAGGAGAGGATTTGCACGTCTGTCTCTCTGTTTAAATATCTATTTCTCTTGTTTAGTTTATTTGGGGGTTGGGGTTCTTTTTTTCTCTTTTGGGGAGGGGGGAACAACTGATTTCACAAACTGGAAACCCTGCAGCACCCCAATGGATCTTTGATGAGAGAGACTTTTCCCCAGGTTCCCACGCAGAGGTGGAGGTTGCCAGATCATGGTTGTCATCCCCCTCCAGCTACTTAGTTTGACTATGATCCAGTGTTATTGATGTATTTCAAACACCTGCAGTAGTTTTCCCAAAGCGTTTGCAACAAAGAGAGAGGTTCACATACACAAATGCAAAGAAGTGCTCGCCGTGCTCTCAGCAGTATGGATTGCAGGATCAGTATACCTGCCTGTTTTCCGATGATTCAAAGCAGTAAATAAAACACACTAAGTTCTACTTCAAAGAGGGAGCTTTGGGTTTGTACGTATGTGGTGATAGCTGCGTGTCTGTCTCGTGTTAATCATCATTATTGAGGCAAAGTCTTTCTAGAACTGGGCTCTCATTCCCCTTTTCTTTCTTCTTACTCGTATCACAGTGTCTTTCTCCTCATCCTTGTATCTCATCCTTTTTGCTCCACAGTCTCTCCCTCACAATACTGCCTCCCCTTGCAATTGCTCCACTTCGTTACTCATTCCCTTTATCTCTCCTCAAGCATTGCTCTCCACATATCTCTTTTTCCCTTTTTCCTTCTTCTCTCCTCTCCTCTCTAGTTTCCGTGGCTTAGTCATATTAACATGTTTGCTGAAAAAAAGCATAGTGACAAGCACCAGGAAACAGCCCAATCTTTTTGCCTCCAGTCAGATACACTTTCTGAAGTGTCTGTGTGTGTGCGTGTGTGTCCTGCGAGCGATGGCTGACATTAGAAAAGGCAAAACTCCCTCCTCCTCTCTAGCCCGCTCATTGTCTCTGGGCCTTGCCCAAAGGGTAATTAGACCTAGCAAAACTGGCCCTTGTGCTCCTCTTTGCCACGTGTGTGTGTGTGTGTGTGTGTGTGTGTGTGTGTGTGTGTGTGTGTGTGTGTGTGTGTGTGTGTGTGTGTGTGTGTGTGTGTGTGTGTGTGTGTGTGTGTGTGTGTGTGTGTGTGTGTGTGTGTGTGTGTGTGTGTGTGTGTGTACATGCTCCTGTGTGTGTTTGTGCATGTGTGCCAATCTTTCCACCATGCGGTCAAGTCACAATTGCTAATCAGGCCTGCGAGCCTTGCCTGAAGAGACCAAGAGAAGAAGGAGAAAGGAGGGGAGGACTGGGGAGGGAGGGAGGGAGCAAATGAGTGAGTGCTTTCCTTTGTCCTCATCACTGAAGCAGAGATAAAGACAAGTGAAGGGATGGATGGTTGGAGACGAGAGGACAGAAACTGAGGGATTAACAGAGGATGAGTGTGTGCTCCAGTCCTGCGACGAGCTTTTAACTGTCCTCCATGGCATGACACCGTGTAGACCTCCATTTTTCTCTTTCCTCCTTTCATCTATTTTGCTTTGCATAAGTCAGAACTGCTTGTATTCATAAAGTGCCTTTCTATCACTTACTCGTGCTCTTTTTTTGCACTCTCCCTTTTTCTTGCTCCCACTCGCTCTCTGTCTGCTATCTTTCCATAAGGTAATAATGAATGTTTGAAGGCTGACAGGACCGCAGCACCTAATCCTTTTTGCCCAGGGCAAAATGTGCCTCATGGGGTGCATGTGTGTTACAGTTCATCTAACTTTTTAATTGAGATAGAAACCCAATTTATAAGTTTTCATTTCCACCTCTGTGCTCATGTAAATGAGACTTTCTGCATGGTTGTGCATATGTCATAGAAGCAGCCAGGATGGACAGTACACTTGACAAAGCAGGGAAATGTCAGTACATTTGGCAGTTGGCACTGTACATAGAGAGAGTAACATTCAACTGCACGTCCTAAGTCCAAGCATCTGACAGGATTAAGTGTGCATGAGCAAGAGCTGGTGAACCCCCCTGTTGAGTGAAAGTAAGGTGGGGGAGCAAATTGTATTTCCCTAATGGGAACGATGAAGTATCAAGTTATTAGCAGTTCTTAATTGCTACGCAGGCTATATTCAAACATGGGAGATTGTCAGACCTCCTCAGATAGCTGTCTATAAGAACACTAATTGCATCAGTCAGTCTCATACACACACATATACATAAAGTATGTAAGTACCTGCAAATCTCACCACTTGCCATCCGCAGCACTGGGAACAAGAATCGGGGTTGATTGATACCCAGCATAGCAGTGAGCGAGCCTGCTTAACGATGTAATTCACTCTCCTCCCCGTAGAGGGAGCACTGTGCTGTGAAGGCCAGTGCAGCGTCAAGGACATTCACACTGTGAATAACAAACACCAAAGCACCACACAGACTACCAGAGTACCACAGAAAAACTACTTACATACCCAGTGAGTCACTCAGTTTGTCAGTCAGACACACACATACTGACAAACACACACGCACTCACACACAGCTGGTTTGTGAGTTTGAACATTGAACCTTTGTGTTTTTGTGAACCTTTGTGTTTTGTGAATGTGGTGCATGTCTCCATGTACCACATTCAAGGCTCAGGTGTTGTGGCTGGCTCAAGGTCACATCCTCATCGTCTCTGTCCTTTAACCTAACTTCTCTCTCTCTCTCCCCTTTATTTGCTCTCTCGTCGTGTCAGTTTTCACACCTTTATTTGCTCTCGCTCCTTTTGATTTGATTTCCTTTTCTCCTTTACACTCTGTAGCTCTCCCTCACTCCCTCTATCTCTCCTCCTTGTAATTAGCCAGTGTAATTGCTGTAGTAAATCTTTTCTGCTGTCCCAAGGAGACTGGCTGATATAGGACTGATTTAATAAGCACACCACAGCAGCTCACCTCTCCCCCCCGTGTGTGTGTGTGTGTGTGTGTGGGTGTGTGGGTGGGGGGGGGGGGGGGGGGGGGTGTCTGACTGTCCTCTGTTATTTGCTATGGGGATTTATGGGCTGTTTGTGTGGTTTCAGCAAGTGCGAATTCGAGTTCAAGGTAGTGCTGTGTTGGTGTGTCGACTGTAGCACACCTTATCAGCAATGCAGGCGGCATACTCCGTGCGTGTGTATGTGTGTCTCATCAGTGATGCCCTTACATGCGTTGTGTGTGCGTCATCGCTAAAGACCTTCATGGCCAGAAGAGCAGAGAGAGGTCAGAATGGCCCTGAGAGAACAACCCTGACACACACACACACACACACACACACACACACACACACACACACACACACACACACACACACACACACACACACACAAACCCACTGTTTCCAAACCCCAAACACTTCCACACACTTTTTCTACCTCTGTCTCCCCCTCTTTATACCCCCTACACTATGACATATACGCACACAATCAGTATGTTCTCTTAGCTTTTTTCTGCTCTCTCTCTTTCACGCACGCACACACACACACACACACACACACACACACACACACACACACACACACACACACACACACAACTTGGATAGTGAGTGAGATGGAGTGTGAAGGTAATAAACAGTGTATCCAGGTGTAGGGGTTTGCCAGCCGTACGCCATCAAGCTGCAGTACACAAATTTCGCCAGTGGAGGGTACTGTGACTCCACACATGAACAGCAACCTCACTGATGAACCCACACTTTGTGCCTCCTGTAGTTAATATATTCAGGTACAAAAACATGTCAATCTATATTACATTACACTACAATACTTTTTAATAAGAGTTTAAATCTCACATTGTGATATTCATATATTTTGAGGCCACTGTAGAAAGAAAAAGAGTTAACATTCAAGGTCTGTGGTAGATTATTGTAAGAATAGAGTTCTTCCAATTTATATTATATTATAGTATATTGAAGTTTGAAGTCTGTTCTCCAAATGTAAACAAAATAATCAAAACTCAGAACACCAGTTTGTTAATTGGTATTAATTAAAAGTCACTTAATACAATTTAACTAATAATTTCAATGTCAAAATCCTCAAATAAAGCTATAATTTATATGTTAAAACGTCACTGATTGGACTTTAAACAAGTGATACGAGACGCCATGTTGCCAAAGTTTGACGACAAGACACAGAGCCATTTGATGTTAATTTTAAATGTAATCAAATAAAATACATTTACAAGTTATTATACTTCTAATTGTACATTATCTAAGACCATAAATAAATAGCAAATTATGTTTTATACAATCTATTTTTAATCTCAAGCCTACAGGAATAAGTTTGTTAATCTATTTGAAATCTTTGGGAAAAAAATCAGAAGTGTGGTGCCCTTTAGTCTTTGTTCAAAGTGTGTTAGTTAGAGCCAGCAGGCCAAGTGCAGATGGTAAAGCAAAACTAAGATCTGTATTTAAGACTCTTTAGATATTTTTAGCTATAAATATTGGCTATTTGTTATGTTTCTAAAGTAAATATAGTGTTATAATATCCAACTTAGTTCAGAGCATAAAATCTAAGCTGCAGTTACACTCTTCATGCACCAGGGGTGCGCAAGGGAGCACAGTCTTAGCCCCTCCCACAAGCCCTCCCCCTGCATCCTGGCCCTCCCACATCCTGCCCCCGTCCCCCCTCCTCTCTGCCCCACCCTGCCATCTGGTCCTTTTCACACAATCACACACACACAGACACACACACACACATACACACACAGTCAGGAATTCTTTCTCCTCATTTCCTTTCACAGTGCAAAACAGGATGAAGGGGCTCTTTCAGACTCGAGGTTACCGTGGAAACCCCCTTTATTCTTCTTCTGTCAAACTTGCTTACATTGTAACACACATGCACGCGCGCGCACACACACACACACACACACACGTATAGAGAGTGACAGAATGTTGGACATTTAAAGTTTAAAGGGACCAAGGCTACAGCTGTCCTTCTGTCTGCCATAGTTTTGGCCTTCTGTTTACTTTAGACAAAGAACTTTATTCCCCCCTCCCTTTCTTTTTCTTCTTTGTCTCATTCCCCTTTTAGTACTGATACTTTAGGATTCTTAAAGTAAACTGTCTTAAACCAAAAACACAAGATGTTCTTATTAAGTTTCCCTGAAATGTATTTAGTCTTTGTTGATGTTAAAAGTTGGCAAAAGATTAGTTTGTGTCTCTGTGTGGTTCTTTCTCTTGAGCAACCTCAGCATTTTTTTCTAAAGAGCTGCTCAGTCAAGAGATATTGATGTTGAAACTTTAAACCCTCTCCTCTGTTCCAGTTTAGACCATCTCCAGCCCTGGAAAGCTGAATGGAAAAAGTTGGTTTGAAGTTATATAAAGTTAATGTTGTGCTTTTTTCCTATCTTGCCACCAGAGGGCCTGTGAAAAACACTTTTGGCAGTACAGATATACAATAGAGAACATCATCTGAAAGCTTTTAGTAGGTTAAAAATAAACTGCAGCACACCACAAGCAGGGAGTGGTCATGAGAGGATGAATAGACCACATGAAAAGACGAGAGAGAAGAGATAGAAAAGAGAAGAGGCTATGCTTTCTGGGAGTGGAGGCTGTAGTTCAGAGTGATCAGGAATGAAAGTGTATTATACATTTTTTCCTCTCTGTTTGTCTCTCTCTTTGTGTTCTCAACTTGTTCTTTTTCTTTCCATCTGTCTTTTTACATTTTTTTTTTTCTTCCTCCAAGCCTGGCTACTCATCACCTTCTCCACCACACATTTTCTCCTTTTAAGGAGTGAGGGAATGAGAGAGGAAGGGGATAGGAGGGAGGGGGGGTGAAGGACACACTCAGGTCTGCTGACTGATAAACAGACTCTTCTTTGTGCAGATAGAGACACACACACACACACGGTTACATATTGACAGAGACCTCTGCATGACTTGGCTCATCATGATTCTGTGCACACCCCCCCCCCCCCCCTCGCTTCCTCTCCCCCTCCATCTCTCTCGCTTTTTTCCCCTTCCCACTTAATTAAAAACAGAAGTCAGAAATGGAAGAATTTTGTTTTTCTTACATGACACACACACACACACACACACAGACACAGCCAGACAGACCCCCCCCCCCCTTTTTTTTTTTTTCCTCATCATCTCTCAGTGCCAAGCAGCTGTTGGGGAGACGAGGGGGAGGTGTTCCAGGAAAAGAGAAGAGTGTGTGTGTGTGTGGTAGTTGGGGTGGTAGTGATTTGTTTCCACAAAAGGGGCCTTCTTTGTGTAAAGGTATAACAAAAAGGCAGCTGGGACGATAAAACATGTGGATGTTAAGATGTCAGCACTCCACGAGTGTGTTTGTATGTGCATGTGTATTGTGTTTATGTTTTTGTGTGTGTGTCTGGTCCCATGTGTGTTCTGCCTCTGTCATCTCCTCTCCTCCCCCACAATGACTAAGTGTAACATGGTGCAGTGCACCATAGCCTCCACTAGAGGTGCCATCGGCTCATAAATGAAATGAGCCGGCTCTGCATGTGGAAACCACAGAGCAGCCATTTTACAATCTGCACACACCAGACCCCATTTTATGAATCAGCCATGATGTCAGCATAGCTAAGCCTGATTCCATTGGCCAGAGCACAGCTGGCACTGTAGCTATTATAGCATGGATGCACACACACACACACACACACACACACACAGGCTCCCTCACCGGCTCTCCATCTCTCGCAGATACACACAGAGGCACACACTGACCTAGTGACATGACGCCGTCACTAGGTCACTAGTCTTGTTCCAGACTAACTGGATTGTCACTCCTTGAGATTATATACTATCCAGATTAGACGTTCATCTGCGCTGTAGCATTTGCACTTGTCTGTCTTTGTACAAGTCTGCATTTGTAGTTGTGCTCAGATTTAAGCTTTTACTGATATTATCATAATTACTCTTAGAACTCTTTATTTCTCTCTTATCTTTAGAGGAATTATTTCCCCAATTTTCTACATGCCACTGTCATGAAGAAGTGGGTTATTTCAAGTCGTTATCACTCTCCGTGTTTTTGTCTCTGTCCTAAGATGTTTATTTATAGATGCCTGTCACTTCCTTTGAGTTTCTTCCTAACCTCTCAGCTGTGACTTGCTGTGTTTATGTGTTTGTGTGAAGATATTTATGTTGTTTCCTCTCAGATGTCCTGATGGATTTTCCTACCCTGTGTGTGTGTAATGGGTGACTTCCTGCTATGGTTTCCTGCTCTCAGCAGGGACTATGGCTGGAGTGTTGGACACACAATAGCATTATTGATTCGTGGTAGTGATACACACTGCAGATTATATTGATAAAATGCAAATTATAGGCAAACGGTAGAGGTACAGAGTTCAGATGGATCACATGTGTCTAAAGTTTGAGCCAAACTTTAGACACATGTGATGGTTGATTCTGAGAAACTAGTTTCAAAAAGCTGAAGCTGATGCAGAATGAAACAATGGGACTTATTTAGGCCACAGTCCACTGACTGACTTGACTGTTTTGTGTGTTCAAGTGTGTTCTAAATGGAGAAATGAGGAGCTCATTAAGAGGCCTGGACTCGTTAACAGACTGTCCGACTGACTGGCCTCTCACATAGAGACAAAGCACTGTTTGACTGGACATATGGATGGTTGGACAGATGGATGAATGAGTTGTTATGCTGCAGTGGCCATCTCTGTGTCTGTGGAGAATACTTACAGTGTTGCTGTTTGAATGAGACTAATTTTCACTAATCTAACAAACTACAGTTGAATGTGGACAAATTGTGGGAAAAAAAGACTGTAAGGAAGTGAAGAAATAAGGCTGCATTTTAGCAGGCTTAATTTTAGCCTCTGATGTCATTACATGAGGTCATCACTGGGCAGTGGAAAAAGGTGGGCTGCTCAGCACACAGGAGCTGATTTTGATTTGTATTGTTTGTCTGTGTATTTCAGACAGAAAGTGACAAAGCAAGACACTATACTCTTACTGTACATGCTGTACCAGCACTCTTGCTGGTTGTTTTCCAGACTAGTTTCCTGTTCCTGTCTGGTCTTTCCAAAGATAAGACGCGGACAAGGTCACATAGACAATTAGACAAAACCTCTTTTTAAAGAGATACTGGGGAAAAGTAGGCTGATCTTTTTAATACTGGGTAAACACGAATAGTTGTGGTTTTGAGACATCGAGGTATTTTTCAAATGTTGTTCTAATATCTGTTCCAGCGTTATTTACATCACAGACCACCACTAGAAATTGTTTTAAGTATCATTGAATATTCATTATTAACTATTTTGTCTTTGAAATGTCAGAAAACACGTCATATGCCCATCTCAAGTTACCTCAGCCCAGTAGTCTCTGTCACAGTTGAAAAGACATTTAATTTATGATAGAAATAAAAGGAACTCCTCACATTTGAGAGGCTGTAAACAGAAAATGTTTGCTATATATATATATATATACCTGTTGAATGACTAAACAGTTGACAACTTTTTGTTTGATCGACTGATGATTTCAGCTCTAATCATGATGTACAGTATTTGTGCTGCACTTTCAGATGAATGTTAAATTGAGTGGGAGTGGTTAGATAATGGTAGAAACAAGTGAACAACTGTGACATCCAGTTCTCTGCTGACCTTAGATCTGATGTGCCTGTGTACTGTGGGCTGTTATGTGGTCAAACCCATGTGCTTGTTCATCTTTCACTCCTAATTCTCATCCAGTGCACATTCACCCCCACACACTGACACATCCTTACTGTCACAATCCTGACCTTGTCAGAACAAGTTAATGTGAAGTGTTTCTGTCAAATGTGTGTATGTGTGATAGACTGTACTGTATATGCATGTGTGTAAGCTGATTGCAAACTTTAAATGCCTTACAGCGAACAAACGTCTAACCATATTTACCAGGCCCACACGCACCAGGGACATCTTTCCCCCAGTGTTATAGCCATTTCATAGCAGTTCCATTTTACCAGAGGCCACTGATACAATAATCCCAACACCTCCATGACACCATACAGTTGGGAGAGAGTGAAAAAAGTGAAGGCCGTGCCACGTCTGTCAGTTTTTATAGCCATCACATAGGCCCTCTACCCATCCCTCTATCCACTTCTCTCTCTATTACAGAACCCACTGATTTTACTACTGTCCTTCTTGCCAACTCTATTTCTATTCATATGCAGCTGTTCTAGTCATCTTACATTAAAAAAGTCTAACAAAGTCTCCTCTTTCTTCTGTCCACCACCCTTCCCATTTCTCTCTCCAGCCAAAAAGGAGCAGGATGGCGGAGAGGAAAAGAAGCACATGCAGAAGAAGAAGGTGAAGGAGTTGAAGGTTCTTGACTCCAAGTCTTCACAGAATCTTTGTAAGTCTGCAGATGCCCATCTGTTTGGAAGCCTGATACCCTCATACCAATGACATTGCTCTTTTATATGTATTTAGTGAACTGGCAACAATAAAGTGTGTTGGATTTTAATAAGTGCTGTTAATTGTGTTTGCTCATGCAGCCATTTTCCTGGGATCGTTCCGTCTCCCTTATGAACAGATCAAGAACGCCGTCCTGGAAGTTAACGAGAAGATCCTCACGGAGTCCATGGTTCAGGTACAGAGCTCAGATCTGCCCCAGTTGGTATCTGTTGGTATATAAGGTTCTGTGTATGCATCCATTCATGTATGTTCTGATGGTATAGTGTGCCATTCCTTTTATTTGTCTGTATGGTGCCTTTCAGAGTAGATCAGTCTAATGTGTATGTAGCTGTAGAGTCATGAGAGAATATAATGAACAGGAGAAAAGTGTATTGAGCTCATAGTATACTCTTGTGACAGCAAGCCTCTGTCTTGTTGATGTGTACTTCAGCAGGACATTTTTATTTAATTTTATTTAACCTTTACTTAATCAGGAAGTCTCTTAAGATAAATTATCTGTTTTACAAGAGAGACCTGACCAAAATGCCAGCGTAAGATGGAGACACTGATGTTGTGGCACAAACATAAGTGTCTGCAGATCCTGTTTGTCATGTATATTTTCCTCTTATTGCCACATAGAACCTGATAAAACAACTGCCAGCACCAGAGCAGATGAGTGTCCTGGGAGAGATGAAGGATGAATATGATGACTTGGCTGAGTCCGAGCAGTTTGGAGTAGTGGTAAGAAAACATACACACACAAATGAAAACACACACAAATGAGACTATTTTGTTTTTCAAAAATCGGTATAGTTTGAATTCCCAGCTGACTTGGACATGACTAACCACAAACATAGCAGAGAAATCAATGTAATGGCAAATGAGGCATAGAAAATGACGAAACACTGAGAAAGAGTCGTACCATTGTCAATATATTAGACACAGAAAATCATCATGCTGTTAAACACTGACCTCTTTGTTCAACTGTGAAAGATGTGAGTAATGATGAAATCCCCTTTACTCACACACAGCTACACACACACATACACATTCAATCTATGTTGCAACACACATACTAGGAATAGGTCTCAAATCCCCCCACCCTCTTTTTCTCTCCCTAGATGTCTGGCGTGAAGCGCCTCATGCCACGGCTTCAGGCCATCCTGTTCAAGCTGCAGTTTGAGGAGCAGCTGAACAACATCAAGCCAGATGTGGTGTCTGTGACGGCGGCCTGCGAGGAGCTCAGGAAAAGCCAGCCCTTCTCCAAGCTGCTAGAGATCACCCTCCTTGTTGGAAATTATATGAATTCTGGCTCCCGCAATGGCAAGGCGTTTGGCTTCTCCATATCTTACCTGTGCAAGGTAAAATGAGGTGTAGACATAGTACACACACACACACACACACACACACAATAAAAACCGAATGAATTCAGCGTCTTTGTCTTCGCTTCACTTGTTTTCAACACTGAATTATATCTGAATCTCACACTCAACAAAACCGGAATCTGTTCCCGTCCCATCTAACACATAAAAACATATGCTCATAGACAATAACATGCAAAGGTTTTCCTCTATGCCTTTTTAATATTATCTTTAGCTATGTAGTGTATATATAACACAGATATAAACATATATATATATATTTCTGATTCTGATTTCTGATCTGTATACAGAAAAGTGCGAAACACTGACACCACATGCAGACATTAAGTAGCTTTTGATTGATTGCCTTTTCATTGTGCCCTTTTTAATCCTGCTAATCCTTTTAATCAATCCTTCTTCAGCTGCGTGACACCAAGTCAGCTGATCTAAAGCAGACGCTGCTCCATTTCCTCGCTGATGTGTGTCAGGAGCAGTATCCTGATGTCATGAGCTTTGTAGATGAGCTCATCCATGTGGAAAAGGCCAGCAGAGGTACATGTGACATCTAACTGATCTCTATACATCTCCATCCCTACATAGTATCATTCATTACAATCTCTGGTTACACATCACATTCATCTTACTGATACAGTGTGCTCTCATCAACGCAGGTCACAGCAACAAGCTAAAAATGTAGGTGCTCTGCATCATTAATGTTCCCACTGTGTCCCCTGCAGTTTCTGCAGAGACAATTCAGAAGAACCTTGATCTGATGGGCCGTCAGATCAAGAACCTGGAGAAAGATCTGGAAACCTTCCCTCCTCCACAAAGTGACAAGGACCTGTTTGTGGAGAAGATGTCCATATCCTCTTTATTCAGTTACATATTTGAAATAAAACTGTTGATATGACAATCCAAACATAGATTATCATTATCACTTTTATATATTGTTAAAATACACAGATTTTGGTTCTATGTTCCTTAACACTGCCTCTCCACAGTTTTGTGGGTCTCGCTCATGAGCAGTATGAGAAGCTGGATCTGCTGCATAAGAATATGGAGAAACAATATACAGACCTAGGAGAGTACTTTGTCTTTGACCCGAGAAAAATCTCCGTAGAAGAATTCTTTGGGGACCTCAACACCTTTAAAAACATGTTCCAGGTCTGTTTTTGTGCATGTGAATGAACTAACTCAAGTCTGATCTGTTTCAGAAGGGTGCAGCTGAGGTTTTCAGTCTTTACTGACCACCCTCAGTGGAGTGAAAAATAACATATAACTTTATTATAACAATAATAAAGTTACATGAAAGACAAATGTCAAACCAGGAGAAGAACAAAGGCTGTCCACCTGTTTGTATTGACATAATAGTGAATGAGAGGGACTTCACCATATTGTCAGTTTATACATCAACTGTAAATGTGCCATTTGGGAGGGCTACCGCAGGAGGTAACTTGTTTTACCAGTTATTGTGGATAACCACCATCCACTGGTTTTGAAGTTATGTTTACATACATACACAGACATCCATCAGATCCGTCATACATCTGTCTTCTTGAATTTTGTTTCAAGAATCACTTTCTTTTCACACTAAGTTGTCCTGCCAAACACTCAAACTAAATTTGCATACATGCACTGTCTGATATTTTCTCCTTCTTTCTTTCTTCCCTCACCAGCAAGCTGTGAAGGAGAATCAGAAGAGGAAGGAGGCCGAAGAGAAGATCAAAAGGGCCAAGCTGGCCAGGGAAAAGGCAGAGAAGGAGAAGGAGGAGAAACTCAAGAAGAACCAGCTTCTTGACATCAACGCAGGTCACAATTGCTGGATCATATCTGTTTGCCTGCATGTGACTGAAAGAGAGAGAAACACTCCACCTCTCTGTTTGTATTTCCCTCAGATTCCAGTTGGGGGCAGTCAGAGTCCACACTTCTGTGGCATATTTGTGTGTGTGTGAGAGAGAGAGTGTGTGTGTGAAAGAACGACCCATCAGTATTTATAGACCGGAGGTAATCTAATATTGATGACCTATGATTTGAAGTAAGCAAGTAACAATAAGCTCCACAGAAAGTGAGGATAAGGTGGATGTATACAATGAACCACTGAACCTCTTTTCACTCCTCTGGTGATGAATGGGGGATTTGCCTCCATAAAAGAGAACTGAAAGAACGCCTAAATCTCTTTATCACCAAAAACATGTTTCCACTCTTCTATGAGATGCTGTTATACTTCTGCAAACTGCTAGCAGCATATTGTCCTGTGTAACACACACACATTCTGACTCGCTCATCCTCATATACACACTGTTAACTCTCAAATCCTGCCTTGCAGACACACATTTATGCACAGGCACTTTTTCCCCCTTCTCTCAGACTGTGACCTAGTTTCAGTACATTCCTCCTCTCTCTGGCTCCAGCCGTTCTCCTGGGACTCTACAGATCCACAGTCAAAATGTGCTCCAGCCTCAGTGCACTCTGTGTATATGTGTATGTATGTGTGTTACAAAATGACTGTGTCTTTTTCTTGTGAATGTTTCTGTTTTTCTTTGCTTATGTGTTGAATAACCCTTGTTTTGGCCAAAGTGTTTCCGCACTGTGTGTGTTTGTGTGTGTGTTTAAGAAAGTGTATCTGTGTCTGTTTTGTGAACCTCTTTTACAAAAAGTCTTTCTGGCCTTCCTCCTAGTGCTCCACGTTCCAGCTGGCTTCTCCTCTTCTCTCTTTCTTGCTTTTGTTCCCTCACTCCCTCTTTCTTTTTTCCTTTCCCTCCCCCTGTGACTGCCGTTCATTTAAAGGGCACTTTAACACACAGCAAGCACTGAGGCTCTACATGGAATATTTTGTGCCTGCGTTGAAAGTATGGAGCAGACATTTTGCGGTAGGAAGTAAGGTAGTCAAATTTCATGTTCAGTATCCAGAGGCATGCACGAATGGAACATAATAGTGCTTCAAAGAGGAGTGTGTGTTTGTGCATTAGTGGGCTGGAGATCATTTACATACAGGTGGCATATTTGACTGCTCCTGTAGCCCGGAGTCATTCAACACCCCCCTATTTAAATTCAACCATACACAAATCTGGCGTACACACACCTGCTCTTTGTTCTGTGTTTGTTTATAACTCATATAGGATGGCTGTTACACAAAGGTTGTTTTCAGCAGCTTCACTTTAGCACGCTCATATTTTCCTTGCTCCCTTTTTCTTTTGGAATCCACCCATGCACTCACATACCCTTACTATCTTTGAACGTTCTTACTTTCTGTCTCTTTGTAAACATAGTGTCCCAGTTATTGGTTAAACCCTGGAAGGTCAGTGTATGTTTGCAGTCTGTGGCCTTGTCATTCCTCTGTGAGTCAGACAGACAGACAGACAGACGCTCAC